>NW_015374294.1:8821-23603 GCF_001272555.1 Dufourea novaeangliae | reverse complement strand
GCGTCGTGCCGCGTCGTTAACGGAACTCGTTAACGACAGCGGGCGCGGGAGAAGGAGGGTATCGAATATTGGCGCGGGTATTAAGCGCATGGGAAACAATTAGAAATTAAACACTTTCGCCTTGACTGGGGTGGCTAGTGGCAAGGTTAATTGGCCTGTTTCCTCGTCATGCGTGACGGGCGCAATTAATTACTTTCACACGTTTCCCACCACCCCCGTTGGCCCGGTCTTCGTCGACGTCTGTTAATTATATGCTCGTCGTATTATGTGAACATGTAATCGGGTTTGCAATTGGTCGAGATACAAACGTGTATCGGGATATGTACGGTATTGTTACTGTGGGGGCGGGGGGGGGGGATTCAACCGCGAAGCGTTTTGCAATTAACGCATCCATGTTTATGAGTTAATACGCGAGCACGCAGAAACACGACGCGCTTACACCCGTCGCGCGATCATGTAGCTCTTCGTCGACGTGACCGGCGAGGCTTAACTTCTTAACGCCGCTCTCCTTTCATCTCACCCTTTTGTCTTCCATACAACATGCTTTCGTTCGCATCAGAAGGCGACTGTCTTTTCATTCGCACAACAACGGGCGCTGGCTGATTATGAGATAAAAGGTAACGCGTATAAGTATGGAAGATTGTACGGTTTTAGATTAAGGGTGTGCGAGCACCCGTAATTTACAAGTCGAACTGAACTCGGTTCGATTTGCGCAAGTCGAGTCGAGCGTTTGAATTTTCCGAACTACTTGAAATTGACGAACTGTTTGAAAAAATGCGAGATGTTTGAGAAGCTTAAACGGCTCGCATATCCGAGCCCTCGTAAGTCTTCGATTTATGTACTTGAAGCTGAATATTCATCTAGAAAATTGTCGAATTACTCGAATATATTGGTACAGATCTCTGACTTTTGAGTTACTCGTAAATATGCTAATTGCTCGAATTATTCAAATATTTATCTATTTACTGTACGAGTAACTTCTAAGTTAAAGATCCGTTCGGATATATGTATTCGAGAAATTCGACAATTTTTCAGCTGAAAATTCATCATCAAGTAAATCGAATTTTCACGAGCGCTCGAATGTTCGAGCGGTTTGAGTTTTTCAAGTAGCCCGCATTTTTTTTCAAACAGTTCGTCGATTTCAAGAGTACTCGCACACCTTATTTTACACAGAGGTGGATATTGACGGTACACGATATTACTAGACTGCGGATATTACGTACACCTGGTGCGTCCAGAAAGAAATGCGACTCATTTTTTTAAAAATTGTTTTATTGTAAAATTTTTCAAATCGATGTTATCTACCTCGAAGTAGGATCTGCGAGGACGCACAAAACGTTCCCAGTGCTCCTACCATTCTTGGAATTATTGGCAATATTACTGAGAATCTTCAACTATGAGGGTGTTCAGAACCTGTATCGTAGCTTCTTGGACGTCAGCCACTATGTCGAAATGGTGCGTGTCGGGTCGCGAAATAGCGACTATAGGACTTCGACCGTCTAAATTCTTTTACTGTCGTCAGACTCTGCAAGTATGCATTTCTGGACAGTTGCAAACCGTATACGTACAGGTCGTTATAAAAACACTTTACTAATTTTTTACAAAGGCTGATTCCACGAATTCAAGTGCAAGGTGTAAAAGAAGGTTTTGTTGTGGCTACGACAGATGGATTATATACCTACAGATTAGTGAAGATCTGTTTAAGAAACTTCCCGCAAAAGTGTCCTGGACCTTGAAATTCAGGGTCTAAATTTTTTGTTTGATATTCTACACATGACAGAGATAAAAAATCTCAAAGGAATCATATGCCACAAAGCAACTGTTTCGTCAGAATCTAACGTTTAAATTTTGTTGATTAAATTGTATTCATACTAGTTTATACAGGATGGCATGTAACTGGTGGTTGAACCATGTAGGGGGTTAGTCTACGTGAAAACATAAATGGAAAAAAAAGGATAAAATTTTTTCATTTGAGACTATTTTCGAGGAAATCGACTTTGAAGATTTATTTGTAACGCGTGTATTGTGTGCTAGTATGTAATAAGTAAAAATGAAATACAATGAACGGACGCGTTAGTGAATTTCTATTCAATTGCACGCGCATCCAGTAAATATTCAGTCGATTTTCTAGAAAACGATATCTCGAAAGAAAAAATATTATTCCATATTTTTTACTTAGTTTTTCACGTAGTATCGTCCCGTACCTGGTTGAACCACCAGTTACATAGCACCCTGTATAAATCAGTATGAACAAAATTCAGTTAGCTTAATTTCAACATTACAGGGTGTAACAAAAGTGTTGTAGGTCCCTGAAATGGGTTATTCGCGAGGTGATTTGGAACAAGCTTTTCCTTAGCAAAAATCTTATCCGAGGCTTTCTTAACGAGATACTAACGAAAAGTTGCTTTGGGACATAGGGTTCCTTTGAGGCTTTTCGTCCCTGTAATGAATAGAATAGAAATTAAAAAAATGTAACCTTGAAGTTCGAAGTCGAGGTCTATTGTGTTGAAAGTTTTTTTAACAGATCTTCACCGATCTGAAGGTGTAGAATCTGTCTATGATAGACTCGACAAAACATTTCTTTACACCCTGTGCACTGCGTAAGACAAGGAAGGAAGCTTCCTAGGTCATTTATTGTCTCACTTACAAGGGAACACCGTGAACGCTGACTCCCGGGGTGGAATGAAACTGTGTGGGTTTATAGAGTGATTCGAGACAAGAATAACGGTATGTTTCATTTGTGCCCAGTCGCCTTTTAAGGGTGTGAAAACTAACCTCAAAGTCAAATAGGCACTTCTATTTTTTCGCCTATGACTCTTAAAGTGCAAGAGATAGAAAAAAATGTTTGAAACGAAAGGTTAATAGTACAATAAGCGCTATACATTTGTGTTAACAGAATATTGAAAAACGTTTTTTTCTCAAAGAAAAACATTCTAAAATACGTTTTGAAAATTTTGTGTGCGGCTTGTTTATAGCGCTTATTGTACCATTAAACTTTCGTGCGAAACATTTCTTTCTCTGTCTTGAACATTAAGAGTTACTCTTGCTTGAATCACTATAGACCCATACAGTTTCATTCCACTCCGGGATTCAGCGTTTCCTTGCAAGGTGTGACCCACGTCCAACACCAAATCGACCAATTAGCTTTAAAGGATTTCTCTTAATCGACAATTTTTAACCAATAGCAAAGATTCTCCGTTTTTCGTAGTTTGTTTCTCCGTCACATCCAGCTGGCATCTTGAGTCGACATTCAACTATCAATCAGTCAACATTTCGATATACAGGGTATCTCACCTAACTTGATCACTTTGAATAATGACTTAGTGGTCCACTTATGGAAATTTGAAGGCGTGAAACTTAAATGGCACCAAGAAGCAAATCTTATAAGGTACGTGCGTCTGTTGTGGGTACAGGCATTTCAGAGATTTCGAAGTAACCTCAATTTTTTTTTAACGGAATGACCTATTTTTTATACCATAGATCGATACAGTATCAAATTCTGAGTTAATATGTGTACACCTTCATACGTCCTAAACCTAATAGTTAACGGGATATAGTATTTACAAAATAATCACTGTATTGAAATCGCTGTATTGAAGTTGAGGGGCTTCAGCTCGAGCACCTACCTATAGCGTCCAGATAGTAAGTACGTGTTAAAAATTATTTTGTAAATATCTCGTTAATTATTAGGTTTAGGATGTACGAAGGTCAACAGATATTTTTTTCAGAATTTGGCATTCTATCGATCTATGGTACAAAAAATAAGTCATTTGGTTAAAAAAATCAAGGTGACCTTAAAATCTCTGAAATTTCTCCATGTACAAACAAAGAACGTACCTTATAAGATGTGCCTCTTGATGCCATTTAAGTAACATGCCTCAAAATTGTCATCGAAACGTACCGTTAAATCATTATTCGAGGTAATCAAGTTAGCTGAAACACCCTGTATAAATCATGTCATCTCCATCGCTCTTTGTTATTTAATCTCTTGTTTTAATAAATCGACATTGTTGTTCACTAAGTAAATATTCTATTCATCTTAATTGCTCACAAAACGTTAGCTCTGTATGTGAGGTCAGAAAGCTCTAAGGCAATTACGTTGAAAAGTTGTTACGTAACAGTTCCCTTTCAAATGTGTCTTCATCTTCGGGAATAAAAAGAAAGTCACACGGAGTTAAGTCGGGTCTGTAGAGTAGTACAAGTTTTACCTGGAACTTCTTGATAGTTTGAGGAAGAGGCGTGGTGAGATCGCCAGTTCGTGGATTCTTCATCGCAGTGACGCACCGAGTCATACTTCATGAAATACAATTCAGTGATAATTTTTGGGTAGATGTTAGTATAAATTTTACTATACTTTGGACTTGTAAGAACGTTTTATAAAGGAAACAAATCTCTGATATGACTTCAAATCAGTAAATTAATTTATAAATCCTGATGTTGCGTCAAAATCCGCAGTCTGGATGTTACGTATATCGGTGTTGAAGGAGAATTTTTTGGGTAATTACATGTGTGATCGTATGAAATTCAGGTCATACACATACAGGATGCTCCGTTTGAATATTCACATGCAATTATCCCCCGAACTGTTCGTTATTCCAAAAAATGTTTTAAATAGAACTTAGCTTTGTTTCGAGGTGGACATTTCACGATAGTCATAAATATTATCAATGTGACCGTACTTCCGAGATTTCAAGGAGACCCTTTTTTTAAATAGACCTACATGTTCTCATTTAACTAGACGTATAGCCTGTTCCGTGACGAATTCATTGACCCATATTGTATTCGTCTTTTAAGGTCATTCGGGATTAATTATTGCTGTTCGAAACTTACTTCTGTTGTATGTCCTCAAAATTTCTTCTACTACAGTATTTCGTCGATTAACCTCTTAGCTGTGGTGTCGATTTTTAAATGTGTGTATTCATGTTGTGGCGCTAGAACGACGCGATGACGTGTATACTTCTCAAACACAGGGTATGCGCAGGTGCGGTCAATTTGATTTAAATTATAAGGAAATAACTCTTGTTTGTTTACAAATCAATCATTTTCTTGTTTAAATTTATTTATATTATTGACAGAACTTAAACATTCATAATTTTCTTATTAAAACAGAATTATTTGGAAAAATGATGTAAAAAAAACTAGTCTAGTCAAGTAGTCTTAAAATATTCACAAATGTCTTAAATTTACACATACGTTTTAGGTTTCACAAAAATTTTCATTTTAATGACAAAGGGTAATTACATTTCTCGCATGACGGGTATACTCGTGATTAAAAAATTGCCAGTTCTTTATGATATAAAAAATTGCCAGTTCTTTATGACGAATATACTTCTCAATCACAGCTAGGAGGTTAAGTCCTAAACATGGTTAGGTACATCTGTAGTACTTCTGTAAGTTTTGAGCGACAATTAATGAAGTTGCATGATTTTAGATGACTAACACATTTAAGTCAGTGAATTCAACACAGAATGGGCGACCTTATGGCTAAATGGTTTCCTCGTCGTTGTAGGTGTGTCACATCCAAGCGAGACAGAAAACTGGAAATGAAGCTTCCTTCCTTGTCCTCACGTATTGTTTCTAGATTCCATGAATAAGTCTTTGTTAAAAATTAGTAAAATGCTGCTATATGAACCCAAGCGTAGATAACTTGCAGGTGTCCAAATATCCAGACTCGCAACGATTGGGCGGCTATAAAACAATTTAGACCGTCGTGGTTCTGCATCCGCTACTTCGCGACGTAACAAAATGTTTGCTAAGGAAGATAATAATTTTATATATTTATAATGTGGTAAATGTGGATAGGCATTGTTAATGTTAACAATTATATTTTAATATTAATACTGATGAGTGTGTTTTCTCAGTATTTTATCGTACACTATTTTAATATTTAAATATTGATTGTAGAGTTATATTCAATCCATATTGTTGTTCCGTTTTTCCTCTTTAAATAAATTTCATTATCATTTAAACACTTGTGGAACCAATTTTATTATTAGATTACAGTAGAACTTTAATATTACTTAATAAAAACAAATTCTTTTTTCGGATGTAATAGTATATATGTATGTCTATTGGGTCATATTTATATGCTGTACCTTCTGCTTTGGTTTCTTAGGGAACCTATATTCGTATACTGTGTAACAGATGTTTCATATGTTTTCATCATCTTTCCCAATTTGTCATTGAAATTATAGACATTCGCATTTAATTTAACTTAAAAAAAATTCGGATCTGATAATTTTTGAAAATTCTTTTCAGTGTAATTTCGATTTTATGATTTCTATTCTTCAATACACACTTTTTATGTATTTTTTTCTCTAGAGTTAATTACCAAAAAATTTTAAATTATGAAATGTATTTTTAGCGTAATAAAGAAAATTGTTCGTAGCTTTATGACTTCGTTCTGTTACAATTGAGTTGTGTGAACGTTTTGAGATTTAAATGAAGTCCGGTTTAGATGTAAATGATTGCGGTTCGAGGTCTGGCTGAATAATTACTTAATTCGACTTTATGAATACAGTAACCATTCCATAAACTAATATGTAAGTAAATATCAGAAGCTGTACAAATAATCTTATGCATTTAAATATATTTAATTACAGTCATTCTGTAGTAACTTTATATGTTCTTCTTCCACTTTGAATAACGTAAATCTTTTCTCGTAATCAATTTGATGTAATATAGTACATTAATGATACATCGTTCGTAATTCGTGTAATTATTATGTGCGGCAATATGTGTCGAGAAATGTGTATTTAACGTTCAAAGTGTTCAATGATAACCACTACTGAACAATTTTTCATTGGAAAAGATAATAATGGAAGCTCCGATGATGAAGGTTCAGTTGTATACGAAAACGAATTTGCAATAAGAAAATAGTACCTGGGAAAATATTGTGTTTATTATCGAAGAGTGGAGATTTTATTAGGTGAAAACACTGCAGAAGAAAATGCCTGCAGCGATAGCGAGAAACGATTTCTAGGTGGATCTATTATTCTGAGATTTCTAATACACGTAACGTAGGTACAAAAATACATAAGAGAATCGGACATTTGGTGACAGTGTATCTAGAACATACTTTAATGCATTTTTATCTTAAGAACCCGTGTATTTTTAAGACGTTCATTCTTAAGAACCGTACATTTTAACTAACCACTGGAACATAAACTCCATAAACATTCTACTTTCTGTATCACTTATGTTCTAATGAAACGTCACGAAAACGTCTCATTCGGTGTTATAGGGTTAAGATTGTTTCATTATTAGTCATTGAACGTCGTCATTCAATAATCAGTAAAACGTGAGAATGTTCCAAATGTGTACTTACTAGGGCTTTTACTATTGCTCAGATTTTCGGATATCCGATACTCGGATACCATAAAACTTATATTCGGATATCCGGATACTTGTTTTACTTATTGTTAGATTAAAGTATGTATTCGGATACGGATCCGGCGCGATCTGGATACGAGCTTGATTTATATTATTGCGTAAGTATTGATTTTAGGGAAATTGAGTAATTAGTTTCTTTTTAAGTGGATACGTAAAGGATATATGAAGATCAAGTTACTTTTTTTAAATTGAATCATATATTTTTTAGTACGTTACTCGATCCAGATCGTAATTCTGTATAAAAAAGTATTAACCTATTCATATAAAAGAACCATTATTTTAAGACTTTAAGAGATATTTGCATTTTAATTATTCGAAGTGATGTACAGGGTGTCCGCGCGAACGGAATACAGTCCGTTGTTTCCCAAATTATTTGAAATGCGAGAGAACTGTTTACATAAAATTAAATGGCACGGGGGGGGGGGGCTAATTAACGGGCTATGATGAAATTTTCTTAACACTATTATTCTAAAAGATATGGAGGACAAATTTGGTTTCTTAAATGGAATTATATATTTTTCGTAGATCACATGATATTGCGTTTCAAGTTGAATACAGTAACTTTTAATGTATTTTTATAGTAAATTTTCGTATCATTCAATTCAATGCAGACAGTTTTATCGTATTTGAAATAGCTTAGGAAATAATGGACTGTACACTATTCTCGTGGACACCCTGTATGTAAGTAAAGTCACTACGATAACTCCCAAAGTAATAATTTGAGCAAAAATTACTACAGATGAAATTTGCATGGTTCGAACGGGACTACATAGTGAATTATTCGATTTCTTTCTATCATTAGAATTTTTCGTAATTTCAGGAACATCTTCAATTCTTTAAGAGGAAGTCATATTTATGTTTAATAACCAAAGTTATGGATAATAATATAACAAATTCAGTAATATGTATTACTATGATAATTAAATCATTTTTAAAAAAAATCTACCATCTGATGTAGGTATCAAAACTGCAGATGTTTGACTGTTGGGGAATCTTGACAATAACATAAACAAAAGATTACCGTTTTATAAATGTCTCTATAAAAGTTTTCGTTTGTCGCCGTTAATATTAAATCTTATTTTTTTGTGTTTCTTTAGTTAATAATAATTCGATTCTGCACGGTGGACAAACGAAAACTTTGGGTGGACAAACCAGGACATATCGTGGACAAACGATTCCAATGCACAGTTTAGAGAAAATGCAATATGAAATACTTAGAGCTATCATATCTCATTGTTTATGTTTTTCTTGTTAATAATTCGATTCTGCTGGGTGGACAAACGAAAATTTTTGGTGGACATACCAAGACATATCGTGGACAAACGATTCCAATGCACAGTTTAGAGAAAATGCAATATGAAATACTTAGAGCGATCGTATCTCATTATTAATGTTTTCTTTTTTGTTAATAATTCGATTTTGCTGGGTGGACAAACGAAAATTTTGGGTGGACAAACATGGACAAATCGAGGACAATTATATCCAACTTGAGAATAAGTTAACAATTTAAGGAAAAATATACATGGGGGTGCTGGTGACAAATTTCTTTATTCATTTATAACTGTTGTTTTAAGGGTGGATAAACGAATACTGTTTGTTTTTCATAAAATTTTGCATTTTGGGGGTGCTATCTTCACAGACCTGGCGATCGGGCAAACATCCCGTAGGTAGTTATCTGAACATTCGGCCCGAATAAGGACCGAATGAACGTCGGAGAAGCCAATGTTTGTTGTTATGAACGGCGACTCGAGGCTCAAAGTGAGCATTCGTCGCCTGCTCAGCCCGATTCTGTCGTTGTCGGTCCATTATAGTGAACACGCGATAGAATATTTTGGCTTCCGAAGAACAGAAACCGTCGGTGGACATGTTGCACTTACAAAAGAAGGACCCCAACTTCGATTTTATCGATCTTTTGCAGGATAATAGAATAGGGTATACCAACTAGTGAATGACCGAATTGTTGACTTTCTGGACGTTTCAGATTAATACTAGAATGTATTTTTTGTATAACAGCAATACAGCTGTTAAAATTGCAATTACATTTATTTTTCTTGAAATCATATAATAATAATTACTTACTTTTATCGTGATTTAAAAAAAAATTATTTATAAAGTGCAAAATGTTGCAAAAGCCCAGTAAGTGACTGCTTCATTTCTAAAATATTCTTATCAAGAATTATACTTATTTGTGGGATGGTACGCCTGGACGGATGCGTGAGCGGGGCTTCGTGAAGCAATCTTCGGGTCACGTGACGGACAGAAAGAGAGAGAGAGAGAGCGTTATGTTTTCCGATCTTCAGGGGAAAACGACGGTAAAAGGCACAGTCGTTTTCCGAAACCCATATATCCTACATATTGATGTTTCCTTAATACACTAAACCAAAAATATGGGATATTAAAAGTGCAACAAAGCTCCATTTCTAAACATTTAATAATTTTTAAATTTATAATCTACATTTTTTGCCTAATTATCATTCACTGGTATGCAGTCAATTACTAGTTGGTTTACCCAACCTATTTCTAAAGATATTTGTAAAATATGAGCCGTAGCTACTTGATAGTTTTGAAAGTATAATTAAATAAATATACGTACTATGAGTATAGATGTCTGAAATCTACGATGGCGAAGTGATTTATGTGAAAATTAGTTAGTACAGAAACATTAATTAATTTTTGACAATAATATCACAAACTCCTCAACGATTAAAATTAACCAGACGATTGCAAGAAATTAAACTATACCTTCCCCTGAGCATAGAAATGATAATCGCTGAACCTCAGATAGCGGCTTGTTCAATGGTTTAAAACTTTTTAAAAAACCGTATCCTCAAAATTTAGAACAAGAACCACTATTTAGATCATGTACTAGAACTTAAATACTATGTAAATATTAAATTGTAAACGATTGTACAGCAGAAATAAATCTCGTATGAGATTTCAAATGCTTAATAAAGAAACAAAAAAAAATATCACAAACAGATACTTATATTCATAATACATATACGTATAACTAGGTATGTGATTTTAATTAATTATACCTTCAAAATTATGAAGTAACTACGGCTAATATTTCACATATATTATTAGGAATATATATTCTATCATTCTACAAAAGATCGATAAAATCGAACTGGTACAGTTGGGGTCCTTCGCTTGTAGCTAGAGCTAGCTTATAGTATTGCATACATTATTACCGAAGAAAAATAAGAACCAGAAACGTTGGTGGTGTTACACGCGATGCGCGCGCATGTATATGTGAAATTACGACTACTATGTTTTTCATAGAATAATACAATACAAAATACGCAGGAATCGAATTTATGGGAATTATGGTAACGTGATGTGTCTGTTGCGCTACAGAGCGGAACACGTGTGCGACTTGCTAGAGTAAATTTTATAAGAATTTATCCGCAACAAGCAAACGAATAAGTATCCTTAATCAATTGTGACCGATAAAATCTAGAACACAATTAACGTAGGTTCGTAGATACTTTAGTCCCATACGGGCCCTTTCACCAGATCGGTATGTGGGGTAATTGGGGAGGCTAAATACAAGGTAATGTAACAGAAAGTAACTGATTTAAATTTTGAAATAGAGTATATTACATGAAATGATAATAGAAATTTACATACAATAACACTTTGATAAAATGGTATAATGTTAGTATAAATTTTAAAAATGTGTACAATCTAATAACTCAGGATATAACACGATTGAATGAACATAAAATTATGAATACAGAAATGTCCTGATAAGTGTGAGCCAGCTTGCGCACGATAAGTGTGAAGTTGTCATCCCCACCGCTGAGGAAGGGGGCCGTGGAACCAGTAAAGCGTACAATTTTTTGCCCAACGCGCCGCGGCGGCTTCCCTTTCACGAGCTGACGGCTGAACGAAGGGAAAAAATGCAACGATGAAACTTTTTATTTTTGGTTCTTTGTTAACGAAACTTTTACGAACATATTCGTGAGATTTTTCTGATTAAAACGATACCAAACACGATATAATTTGGACCATATTTATTTATGATTTATCAGAAGCGATAATGAACGAATATGAACTATTAACACTTTCTACATGAATAAATATGATCCAAATTATGTTGTATTTGGCATCACTTTAATCAGAAAAATCTCACCAATATACTAGTAAAAGTTTCATTAACAACGAAACAAAAATAAAAAAGTTCCATCGTTGCATTAGCGTTGTATCATCGATACCCGGGAATGTAATCTTTTCTTGATCTCCCCTCGGTCAGCCGTCGCGTCGACTCGTCGAAAAAAATCTCTTTCTTCCCACTAACTGGCACGACGGACTCGACGGACAGAGCGGAAAATGTATATGTATATGTACGACGCTTCGTCGAAGCGATTAAGTGTCAGCGAATGCTTGGAGAGCTGTCGATGGTACCATGGTAGCTGGATCACTTCTAGTCACACGTATTTTTATTATTAGCCGAAATGGCACACATACAATCGGACTGTGTGACGAAGAGAATGAACGAGACACATCGAGACCGAGTAGGATAACGCAAACCGCGGCGATTACAATGTAATAATTGGCCGGTGGGAGCATCGCAGGCGGGCTCACGCAGTCGAATTGAGTGGAAAGAGATGCTTTCTCTTTCTGTTTTTCACTCGCTTGTCCTTTTCTATGCCGCACAGTACAAAAGCAAGCGCCCGAGGCTCGAGCTTCGAGCAAAAAACTGCTTGATGAGATGCTGACAACTGTCCATGCTCATTGTGAGTGTGACTCCGCAGAACCCAGGCATTCACACTTATCAAGACATTTCTGTATAATGAAAAGAAAGAAATTTAACAAGGGTCGTATCGGAGGTATCGTCAGGAGAATACAATAACGCACAGTTGCTCGGTATACAGAACAATTTTGAATTTTAAAATTAAACAGAAACAAATATATGTATACCAATCCGAAAATAATTTCCAGGAAGGGGAACCTCACAGTAGTAATTCAACTACTGGAGACTATTTGTCTAATGATTTACGATGTATTGTACTGGAAGAGTAAAGGAAATGACTCACCTAAATTTTGACAGTGTCAGATTATTGTTCATTAGAAATTCGTTTAGTAATATTTTATGGTTTTAGTCCTCTAATTCTCTCCATTCAGTATTTTATACTTTCGTATTATTGGAAGTGAACCTGGTGAAGAAGAACACACACTGTAATTAATTGGATTGAAATAAAACAGAATTGATTAAGTATTGAACTAAGTTGAATCGCGTATTAAAGAAATTGGAACTGTAAACACTAGTAACTGTTAACACTATTTAATACAAAAAAAACTAAAGAAAAGAAAAGATATTCAAATAACGAAATGAACTGTCATGAGGTTTGAGTCAATTTTGTCCTACTATCTAGCACTTAGGCTAACGCGAACAAACCTTATCTCAACTAACACCTCACGAACCCTTCGACACGCACCTCGCGATTGTATATCGAAAATTGTCGCAGCGTTGTACCCTCAGAAGAGAACAGAGCGGGCCTAGTCCAAAATTGTTTACACTGCATTACTGTGGTGCTTGACGAATCAGGCTGCGAGATTAATGCGTTGAGGACCGAAATTCGTTAGTTAAAAATGTGATAGGAGTGGGTATGTCCGGGGACACGAGGGCTGGAAGGGTCTCGTCCGGGCACGTCGCCTGGGCGAGAACTCCGATGGAGCTGATGTTCCACCAACACCCAGGCGAGCTTGCTCGTCCGGTGCGGGGAATATCGGCGAAGTTGGGGGCCTGACCGGCTCAAAGTCCACTCACCGCAACTCCACGTGGGGTCCCTGGGCCTCCGCCCTAGTAGTTGGATATCGCTTCTGCGAATACCAATTTGCTGGGCGCGGAGGGCGAACGCGGTGAGCTGGCAACTGACTGGAAAACGGCGACGACAGGGCAAGTCGGGAGTGGGTTGGCCCGCCCGCAACGGCCAAAAAATGACTATGGAAAGGACAACGAAAGGTACAAAAGTTACGGTGCAGGGGGCTTCGGATCCCCCAGTACCGGCGCGGCGGGTGGTGGCCGACCGGGCCCCCCACGCGACCTTATCCATCGACCGGGAGAGCACTGTGGTAGACCGCCAGGCCACAGTGTTGAGCACTATTACTGGTGAAGAGGCGTCAGGGGTGGGCACATCGTCTGCCCCCGCGCCTGGTGGGTGGAGCGGCGTCCATGACGCGCCTCCGGGGCCGTTTGGGTCGACTGGTGTGACGCGAGAGCAGTTGCCGATTGTTCGGCTACGGCACCACCCGAGCGGCCTGAGCCGTTGGCCCAGCACGGCGAACGTCGACGCATGCGTGACTCTCAGCGACGGCGATTCGGATTCATCGTCGACGGTTTCCACAGCGTCGGTCCGCTCCGACGCTGTCGGGCCTGGCGCGGCGACGGGCCGCAAGCGAGGAGGCCCCCCGACGACGGGCGAGTCCGTGGGCCTTGCAGAGGCCAAGAAGCGGCTCCTGGAGCTCACGCTCCAGGAGCGTCAGCATCAATTGGAGGCGGCGGTGGAAGATACAGCGGTGCACCCGCGACCGGTGCACAAGTCGTGCAAGCCGCTGCCTTCCGAGGCCGAGCTTGCCGCAGAGATGCGGCAAGCTCCAACGGCGGACTTGGGGGCGGTGATCTATGAAAAGGTTGCCGTCGTCCAGAAGGTTGCAGAGTCAAGCCGCAACCTAAAGGGGACGTTCGTCCGCAGCCTGCGGGAGGCCGCATTACACATTAGGTATGCGGCTGCCGAGCAGGCTAACCGGACGACGGGCTCCTAGCGGGAGGTCGAGCTCGAGCGCGACCTCAGGGAGCTCCGCGCTCGCCTCGCGGCCGCGGAGGCGCTGTCGCGCGTGAGCGACGACGGGGCGGCGGCTGACGCAACCGGGGCTGGCCCCCCGGACGCGATTGTGGTTATGCCGCCGCCTCCGGGGCCGGCCACGCTGCCTGGCCCAAGCCGTCCCCGGCGGTCCGCCTCCGTCCACGCCCCCGCCAGCGCCATTGCCGCTGAACCGGTGCCGGTTCCGGGCACGCCCTCGCCCCCGCGAGGCGCGGTTGGGGCGTCACGCAGCGTGCCCGGCGAGATGCCGGACGGACCGACGCCCCCGCCGCGGCGGGTCCGCTGGGCCGGGCGGTGGCAGAGCCGGCGCCGCCGCGCCGACGCGCCGCTGCGTTGGCCGCCCCGCCCGCTCGCTCGCGTTCGCGGACGGCCGTTGCCGATGACGGCGTTCGCGCGCCATCCGGACAAGTGGTCCGGGGTGGTCGGTCGCCGGGAGCGGCGGTAGGAGAGGGCCGCGGCTGCTGCTGCGCCAGTGCCGCCTAAGGCGGCGGGCGCGACCCCGCAGCGGCCGACGCCCTCAAGAAGGCCCGGGGCGGGGGGGGGGGGGGGCGCCCCCCCCC
>NW_015374294.1:1819-8771 GCF_001272555.1 Dufourea novaeangliae | reverse complement strand
CCCGCCTAGCCGAGGTCTTCCGCGGCACCGACGTCCGCGTCTCGAGGCCGGCGAAGACCGCGGAAATGCGGTTAACCGGCCTCGACGAGTCGGTGACCGCGGAGGCCGTGACGGCGGCGGTCGCCCGTGTCGGCGGCTGCGCGGCTGCCGAGGCCCGTTCCGGCGAGATTCGCCGAAACGCGTCCGCCTTGGCACCGCGTGGGTGCGCTGCCCCCTCGCGGCCGCGGGGCGGCTGACGACGGCCAGCTGAATCCTGGTCGGCTGCCCGTGGGCCAGGGTGGAGGGGCTCCCGGCCCGGCCCCTCAGGTGCTACCGCTGCCTGGAAGAAGGGCACGTTCGCCAAAAGTATCCGCGTGATGCGGACCGTGGCGGACGGTGCTACGGCTGCGGCGGCGAGGGGCATGTGGTCCGGCACTGCGCGGCGGCCCCCTAGTGCCCGGTCTGCGCCGACCAGGGTCGGCCGGCGGACCACAAGCTGGGCAGCAAGGGCTGCGCGCCTCCGCCGTCCGGCGGGGCCGAAGGGGGCGTGGCGCGGCGGCGGCGACGGCGCCGACGCAGCGGGGGGTGAGCTGGCCGACAAGCTCGGCTGGCGACCCGTCTCCGACGCCGTTGGCGTCGGCGGCGAAGGAGGGAGGATCCGGCCGTGGGGAGGCCATGGTTACGGACAAACCTTCCCCCTATGGTCCGGATCCTCCAGGCCAACCTCAACCACGCGGCACGGGCGCATGACTTGTTTGTCCATAGCCTGGCCGCGGTGGGAGTAGGCCTGGCCGTCGCCGCCGAGCCGTACTGCGTCCTTGACCGCCCCGATTGGGCGGGGGACGCGCTGGGCTCCGTGGCGGTGGTCGGCGACGGGGCCGCGTCCCTGAGCGTTTTGACGCGCGGGTGCGGCTTCGTCGCGGCTCTGTATGGGCGCCTCGCGGTGGTCGGGGTGTATGGCCCTCCAAGCATGCCCCTCGCGGCATTTGAAATGCTGTTGGACGGGATCCGGGACCTTGTGTCCCGTGATCCGACTCGTCCAACATTGGTCCTGTGGGGCTTCAATGCGAAGTCTACCCTCTGGGGAGGCCCCAGGACCGACGCGAGGGGCGATGCCGTGGAAGAATGGGCGGCGAGCGCGGACCTTCGGCTGCTCAACCGAGGGTCTGCGAGCACGTGCTTGCAGTGGCAGGGAGAGTCAACCTTTGACCTCTCATGGGCTACGCCCGCCGCCGCGCGTCTCGTGTCGGGGTGGAGGGTGGCGGAGGAGGTGGTGACACTTAGTGACCACCTCCACATCATTTTTGATGTTTCCGCCGCCCCTCGAGACCGCCCCACTCTCCGGCCGGACGCTGGCCGGCCGCCGCGAAGATGGGCGCTCAAGCGCCTGGAGGAGGACGCGCTGATGGCAGCGGCCCTCGCCGTGTCCTGGCCGGAGGCTTCGGCTGGACCGGTCGCGGACGTCAACAGGGAAGCTGAATGGTTCCGGGAGGCAATGGCGGCTGCGTGTGACGCAGCCATGCCCTGGGTCAGGAAGCCCCCTAGGCGGGCCTCGTATTGGTGGAGCGACGAGATCGCTGCAGTGCGTGACGTGTGTCACGCGGCGCGGCGCCGATTCAACAGGGCCCGTCGGCGACGGAACCGCGACTTGGCGAGGGAGCACGAGCTCTACGGGGTCTACCGGCGAGCGACGGTGGACCTCCAGAGCGCCATCGGATGGGACAAATCCCGTGCCTGGGATGAGCTCCTCGAGACGTTGGACCGTGACCCGTGGGGGCGCCCGTATCGCATCGTCCTGGGACGCATGCCGCCGGCGGGGCCCCCGGTCACGGAGTCTCTCGACCCCCATGCTCTCGACCGTGTCGTTGAGACCCTCTTTCCGGACGAACTGGATGAGGGCTCGCGGCCGCTCGAGTCGGCGGACCCGACCAACTGGTCCGCCGAGCTGGGGGTCACGCAGGAGGAGCTCGCGTCGGCCGTCAAGCGCCTCGGGGCAAATAAGGCTCCGGGGCCTGCCGGCATCCCCGGGCGGGCGCTGGGATTGGCCTCACGCGTCCTCCGGCCGCGACTCATGCGGCTGTTTGACGGCTGCATGATGTCGGGGCGGGTCCCGCTGCCCTGGAATCGGGGCCGGATGGTCCTCGTCCCGTAGAAAGGGCAGCCCACGGGCTCTCCTTCCACGTACCGGCCGATATGCCTCCTCGACGGGGCGGGCAAGCTCTTCGAGCGCGTGCTCGCTGCCCGCCTGTCGAGGGGCATGTCCGACGGTGGTCCCGGTTTGGCAGACTGCCAATACGGTTTTCGCGGGGGACGGTCTACCCTAGACGCGACAGACCACGTGCGTTCCCTCGCGGACCAGGCAGTTTCCCGCGGTGGTGTGGCGTTGGCGATCAGTTTAGATATCGCCACCGCCTTTAACACCATCCGCGGGGACACGATCCGGGAGGCGCTCCGAGAACACGGGATGCCTCCGTATCTCCGGATCGTGCTGCGGGACTACCTGTCGGACAGGGTGATCGAGTACCCCGGCCGGGGTGGCGCAATCGTGCGGCGGAGGGTCAACCGAGGCGTGCCCCAGGGGTCCGTTCTTGGACCCCTACTGTGGAACGTGGGGTACGACTCAGTGTTGCGCGGGCTCCTCCCGCCCGATGTGCGTGTCGTCTGCTATGCGGACGACACGCTGATCATCGCGGTCGGGAGAGAGTGGACGAGGACCATCCGCATTGCGGAGGTTGTGGTGGCACTCATCGTCGCCAGGATCCGAGACCTGGGGTTGCAGATCTCGCAGCCAAAGACGGAGGTAGTCATGTTTCATGGACTGCCTCTGTCGCGGCGGGTCCCCCAGGCCTGGGTCCGAGTGGGAGACGCCTGTGTCCGGGTCGCAGGACGTATGAAGTACCTCGGCCTCGATCTGGACAGCCGCTGGCGCTTCGAAGGACACTTCGTCCGTCTGGTCCCCCGGATTGAGGGCGTGGCGACCCTGTTGGGTCGTCTGATGCCCAATCTCGGGGGGCCGGAGGAGAGGGTCCGCCGCCTCTCTATGGGGGTGGTGCGAGCGATGAACCTATACGGGTCACCCGTGTGGGCCCGCGACCTGATGGCCCGCCGGCGGGGCCGGCAGCTACTGCGGCGCATTCAGCGCCGCATTGCCATCAGTATCACGAGGGGGTACCGCACCATCTCCCACGAGGCGGTGGCCGTCCTGACAGGGGTCGTGCCCTTTGATTTCCAGGCGGAGGCTGACGCCGATCTGTATCGGTGTCTGCAGGGCCTCCGCCGGAACGGGGTCGACCCGCCGGACGACGCGGTCGAGGTGATGAAGCGCCAGTGCCGGCGGCTCGCTCGCGAAAAGTGGCGGCGCCAGCTGTATGACAGCGGCGCCGCCCGGCGGCGAGCCGTGGGCGCGGTCCTGCCCGTCCTTGATGGATGACTGGACCGTCGGCACGGCAGGCTGTCCTACCGGCTCACGCAGGTACTCACCGGGCACGGATGCTTCGGGGGGTACCTGCAGAGTGTTGGAGCCGAGGCGACGGCAGAATGCCACCAGTGCAGCGCGGAGGTTGACTCCGCGCAGCACTTGTTAGAGGAGTGCCCGGCCTTTGCCACGGAGAGGCGGGCACTCCGTTTAGAGATAGGGGGAGACCTCTCGCTCCCGGCCGTGGTTCCGGCCATGGTGGGGAGCGAGAGGTCGTGAAGGGCGGTGTCCTCCTTCTGCGAGACCGTCCTCTCGCGGAAGGAGGACGACGAGCGGGACAGCGAGGCGCGCGATCCCGTTCGTCGAGAGAGGGCGAGAGCGTGGCGGGGTCGGGGTCGGGGCCGTGGGGCCCACAGAGCCAACCCCGACGGCGCCGGCGGGGCGGGACAGATTCCCCCCCACCCCCCGGAGGCGTCTCCTCGCTCTCCGGCAGGCGAGGCCTCGGGAGCCGGAGGTTCGGCTCCTGTGGCTCCCGCTTTCGCGCGCGCGTCCGCCGGGGCCGCTGATGGAGTCGGGGTGGGGTCCCCGGCTGCATCCAAAGCGGCCCGGTAGTGCCGGCGTCGGAGTGCAGTCCTCTGACGCTGGCGGAGTAGTGAAGGGTGGGCGACCGGGGTATCGGTCACCTCTGGGGGGCATTCGATCGCCCCCACGGAACGGGCTCTCCGATAAGGGGAGCACAGGCGCGGCGGTGGCGGTGCGTTCATACGAGATCCCGCCACCGCCGAGTTCCGCCCGAGAAGGCTGCCGCGGAGGTTTTAGTGGGTGAGAGTCCCACACTACCTCGGTGTCCCACCCCAGGACTCCGAGGTGTGCATAATGCATTTCCCCCGCGAAATAAAAAAAAGGACCGTTGGTTTCGTTTTACCCAAATCTTGTCATGGTAGGAGTGAACTCACAATGTAACGATGGGAAACTACTTGGGGGTAGAGGAAGCCCTTTCGGAAAAATTCTGTCAGTCGGTTAGCATTCGGGCAACCGAGATGTTCAGTTCACGGGAGTATTACGCAATGTTATGGTGGTACGTACACAATAACGGATATGCGGGTGTTGCTGTGCAAGTGTTTGGTTACGTAATACATCTGAAAAATTAAAAACAATCGGCCCTTTCCGGGGCCACGAATTTTCCTAACGTAGTAACAACACGTTGGATTAAAAATACATTAAGTGATTGTGTCGGGTGATCAGTGTTATTGCAGTGCAGTGAAATTGTTACGAAACGGGCGGATTGCCGCAAATTTCGATTGAAAATCGCTGGGATCGCTCAGCGCTGAGCGTGGAGGTGGAAGGAGGACTCTTGCTCGAGTCCAGAAAAACCCACGCGAAACTATGAGAATTGACCGAACACTTGGAACGTTTATTGGACGATATACAATAATTAAGACGGAACGAGAATGCGATGCTCGTTCGATATAATTTGTTGGCTGATTGCAACAGAGATAAATTTGTTGCAATGGCGCGAGGCACGTGCGGTTTTTCGCGTGAGAACCGTACCGGTATTCTTCCAGTTCTGCTGGGCTATCGGCGCAGGACAATACGCGAGCACCGAGAGTCCTTTTTTGCACACCTCGGTGATTTGCGGTTAGACATCGCGCGATACAGGTGCGTGTTATGATTGGTTTCGCCGAATTCGCGTGATATTTCGTGGAACGAGCAGCGCGACGGAATCTCGCGAGACCTCGTCCACACTCGGGAAACCTCGGCCGCGCGACGGTGCGCGAGCGCGTTGATTGAATTCCAAACAGAAATGAAGACATATTCGATGGATTAACCCTGTGGGTGAGTGTTCTCGACAATATTTATCGAAATGTCACTCGTACTTCAATTGTACGTTGAAGTTGCCCAAAGGAAAGTAACAGGAATACACACCGCGCAACTGGTTAATAACTTTATTATTGTTGGATTTATTCGTCGAGGACCGAATAGAAAATGATTATTTGTATGATGAAAAGTAAAAGTATTTATTATAATCAAAGTCGTACAATATCCGAATCGCCCACCGGAAAAACAGTAAGACTAAAACGCACGCGGTCAGGTCTCGTACCCACCATCTATATTTCCTATATGTGGAATACGCATGTTGACGCGCTGATTACCGCCAAATTCAACACTACCCCTTAATCATGAGTCAGCATCCTCGTTCATGTTCTCATCAGATAAATTTAACAACCTTACACATCTTACATGTTTTGTCTTTGGCAATGCTTTTGTCATTATATCTGCTACCATATCATTCGTACTTATGTATTTTACATTTATCTCGTTATTTTCCAATGCTTCACGCGAGTAATGATACCTTATATCTATGTGTTTACTCCTAGAATGAAGAACGCTATTTTTACATAAAGCAATTGCACTTTGGCTATCGCAAAAGATGTCCGTGGGATCAGACGCGAGATCTCCCGATTTGATATGATGTAGCAGTCTCCTCAAGTAAATTGGCTCTTTAGTTGGTTCCGATAAAGCTATATATGGCTTCCATAGTTGAAAGCGCCACGCATTTTTGATTCCGTGTGCTCCAACTAACTGGACCATCTGCTTAAATCACGGTGAATCCAGAGCACGAACGTCTATCTTGCACATCACCGGCCCAGTCCGAATCAACGTAGACTTCTAATTTTGTGTTTACCTTTTTGTATGTAATCGCATAATCTATTGTTTTTCGCAAGTATCGTAATACATGTTTGCCGATTTTCCAATGGCTTAATCGCGGTTTTTCGCAGAATCGACTTAAAGCACTTGCAGCAAACGCGATGTCTGATCGTGTTGCATTTGCTAAATATATGAGACTACCTACTAATTCGCGATACGGTTTACTTTGCATTTCTATTTGCTCGTCTGGCTCACTTTCATTTAGATTTATAAATTTGTCGTTCGTTTCTAGCGGAGTTCCCGATGGTTTGCAATTTTCCATACTAAATCTTTTCAACAAATTTTCAACATAGCGCCGCTGAGATAATTTCATTTCTCCTGTATCGCCTTCTCTATCTATATGTATCCCTAGTATTTCTTTTTTTTTTTTTTTTAGTGACGGAATGCGTTTACGCACACCCCCGCCATCCTCCAATGTGGGAGGAGTGGGCGGGGGTAGTGTGGGACTCATCCCCAATAGGGCAAAGCCCAGGGGAAATACCCACTAAACCCTCACGGTGGCCGGGTTCGGCGCTATGCGGGGAGGCACCGGGATCTCTTGCGAACACAACCGGTACCTCCCCAGCGCCGGCTCCGCCAGTGGACGGCGGAGCGCCCTCTCTGTGGTGGGGAAAGCGAGAGCTCCCCCCCCCCTCGCCCGACCGCGGGTGCCACAGTCCCGCGATCCCAACAGTCCCTTTTAGTCGCCTCTTACGACAGGCAGGGATTACCGTGGGCGTATTCTGTCCCCCGCCACACAGGGGAAAAAAAGAGAGCGTACCGCCGGGAGGAACAAACGTCCCCCCCCTCCCCCGGCGGCGGCTTCGACGCGGGCACATCCACGTGCCCGGCGACCCCGCAAGAGGCAGG
>NW_015374294.1:0-969 GCF_001272555.1 Dufourea novaeangliae | reverse complement strand
CCCGCACCACACCCGTGTACAGGCGGCGGACTCCCTCCACCGGACCCCCGAGATTGGGCAAAAGACGACCCAGCAGGGTCGTCACGCCCTCGATCCGGGGGACAAGGCGGCCGAAGTGGCCCTCCCACCTCCACCGGCCGTCCAGGTCGAGGCCGAGGTACTTCAACCTCTCCCCGGCCCGAGCGGCCACGTCGCCCATCCGGATCCAGGGCTGGGGCGCTCGCCGCGACAGAGGCAGTCCATGAAATAAGACCACCTCCGTCATGGGCGGCGATATACGCAGCCCCAGCGCCTGGATCCTCCTGGCCACCACGGCCACGGCGACCTCCACCATGCGGCAGACCCTGGTCCCGTCCCTTCCCAGCCCGATGATCAGCGTGTCGTCCGCATAGCAGACGACACGCACACCAGGGGGGAGGAGCCCGCGCAACGCCGAGTCATCCCCCAGGTTCCATAGGAATGGTCCCAAAACGGACCCCTGCGGCACTCCCCGGCTCACCCCCCTGCGCACCAGCCTTCCCCCTCGAACGGGGTACTCGACCTCTCGGTCCGCGAGATAGTCCCGGACAACGGCCCGCATATACGGGGGCACTCCGTACTCCCGGAGCACCCCGCGTATCGCGTCCCAGCGGAGGGTGTTAAATGCATTGGCTATGTCCAAGCTGACAGCCAATGCCACCCCCCCCCGGGAGACCACCAAGTCCGCGAGGGCACGAACATGGTCGATCGCATCAAGCGTCGATCGGCGCTCGCGGAAACCGTACTGGTAGTCCGCCAGCCCGAGACCACCCGCGGACAGTCCCCCCGACAGGCGGGCAGCGAGCACTCGCTCGAACAGTTTGCCCGCCTCGTCGAGGAGACATATCGGCCGGTACGCGCAGGGCTCCTCCGCGGGTTTCCCCTTTCTGGGGACCAGGGTCAGCCGCCCCCGCTTCCACAGAAGCGGTACTCGCCCCGACATCAGGCAGC
>NW_015374293.1:321635-565833 GCF_001272555.1 Dufourea novaeangliae | reverse complement strand
CGACGAAGAGCACCGATACCGCGGCACGCTCTACCGTACTCTCTCGCTCGCACACCTCCCCCAAAAACCCCTGAAATTCCTCCAACTCCGACGGAGAGCATCGATACCGCGGCTCGCTCTCTCCCGTTCGCCCGCTCCGACCATCTTCGGCATCGTTCGGTACGCGTCGACACAGACGGAGAGCACTGATACCGGCGGCTCGCTCTCCCGCTCTCGTTTATTTATGATGTTCATATTCCCCAAATAAATATCATTTTTAACTAATTTGTTTAAACGACATGTTCTTTTTAAAGATTTAGCTCTCCAGTATAAATTCCTAAGATCGTTATTTATTATTCGTTTCATATCGTTAAATACGATTTTTCTCACAGGATACCGATTTCTATTACAGTATCACAAAATAATTGCAAATATGAAACTTCTTTACCTCTTCTTGAACATTCTAATTTCATAGCCCTAAACTGGGTACCTGAAAGTATTTCATTGAATTTGTGTAAAAGATTGTACTACTTCCTAAAAGACTTCGTGTGATATTTGATAGCCTAAAAAACAATGTGCCGATACAGGGTTTCGATTTATTTACGAAACTAATCTGACCAGTTGCTGCATTCTTTGACACTGATTTTCACGAAAATAAAACTTCTGTATTGCACTTAATTTGAGAGACACTGGATACATAATAATTCTGCTGTACTATTTTTTACTCTCGTCTTCACCTAGAAGGCAGGGTTTCACGTTTCATGATTCGTGGTCCCTGATGGTCAAACACAATCGCTCGGCATTTATCAACGATCCAACCCCCTTGTTACGGCGTCCTATTAACTTTCAAACGATCCCCTTTACTCCCTTTCCTCGAGTTCGCACGTTCACAAAATACGTGGCCGGAAAATGAAGTGGATTCCGATTGGCTGGGTATTCGAGTCACACACATTGCCTCGCAGGCTCCGGTGGTCGGTTACGAATCTTAGCAGGTCGCCGATGGATTTGCTCGACGCGTCATTATTACGAGCTCGATACGAAATCGGGGGATTAATGAGTATTAATTATCGGCTGCTCGGGAATTAAGTACCTGGATTTAGCGAACATTGCCCCGATCGTGACTCGATTTCACTGCAGACGGAGCACACTTCGGTGCAACACCGACGACTAGCACGTGTATGAATTGTTTAGGTATGACAGGACGTATAAACTAGTGTGCTCGAGTATCAGACTAGTAGTTATAGATCGTATGTGACAGTATGTATGGCTATAATTCTGTCCAAGATAAACGAATACCTTGTTATTTAAATTTGTCTGAAGACGATTACTTGAATTTTGTGAAAAAACCTACTTAGAATCTAATAGAGATGTACGCGGTAGAAAGAAAGCGAGGACAGAAAATTGAGTGGAATTTACCTTTCTCTCTTTTTATCTCGAAGCTGGAAACACAATCTAAAGAAATCGTCCCTTGTTATCCTGAGCCGGCGAGCGAAACTTGTTTAATATCGGTCCGCGAAACAACAAGATGTAAACTCATGAATCCTGGCTCTTCCGCTCCGGGCCCCTTTAAAATATTTTTTTCATGGCTCGCGTATGATTCGAACATTTGAATGTAAAATCAGCGTCAAGTTTGGGAACATGGGAATTGTTTAACATGCATGAAAGTTTCATATCCCTGCTCGACACTTCATCGTCAACGTCACACAGTGCTTTGAAGCTATTCGTTACTGCTGTGTTGCTTCGTGTGATGCTCCTTAATTAATTCTTTATCATTTCTTTATTAACGTTCAATTGAAAGTTAGGGGATAGGATGTATTGTATTCTATTTAGTTTCTTGCAAACTTTATTTTCACTTTTTTCCTCTTTTTTTTTTAGAAAACATCACTGGGACTTGCTGCCGTACTGCTGCAGCAGGTTATACTGGACTACTCGCCACTGGAATATCAGGGATAGACCGTTCTCCATTCAGATTGTCCAATTCCAATATTAATAGGACACTTATGAATATTAAAATATGCACTGTAAAAATTTCTACTGTATTTAGATAATGGTTAAATTCAATACACCTTCCTATTTGTTTCGTTGCTAAGAACAGCGTAGTATTTCACAGAACGGTAACAAACATTGGTAAGTAAGTACGTCTTTATGAGTTTCCTGGAAGCAAACACTGAAGTTACTGCAAAATATCGGATTTATAACGTTGATAAACAAAACACACATAACGCCAATACACACTAATCTCTTCGATGTAAAGGGAGAAACTTCCTAACGAGCAGTCATTTGAAATTTGACACGCTCGACATGGGGATTTGTTTCATCCCCTCGACGTAGGGGCTGATACGTTTCGCTTTCTCGGAAACATGTACCTACCTATTGGGCAATTACTCGAGGGAAACGTGGAGCAAATGACCAATCCGATTCATCAAGATCTTGACCCAAGAAATCCACGTTAACGAACAAGGTACAAAGGAAAATTCACACTCATGGATCACAAATTAATGTTATATTTATCATATGTCAGTTTTCTGTGTATTAGAAAAGAAGAAATAAGATTGGATGAGGTTTAAATATTCTGTCGTCTTTCTAGCTAATATTTAGAGTGAATGTAAGATGTTTCTCTAAAAGGAACTAGAGAGGAAATTTTTGAAACATTAAAGAAAATAATATATTCTAAAACAAGTTAAATAAAAAGCGAAAAATATTATAGAATCGTTCGACTGTGCCTAGCCAGACATAATAATATTAAGTCATAAATCGTCGAAAATAATATGCGTTCAGTTAATGAGGCTGTTGGTCTACATAAAAAAATCTACAGTGAAATTTCAAAGTCCTGCTATTTTTCTGGTACCTGTCATAGCCAAACATATTTCATTTAAGAATCTTCCTGGCTTTATTTCAGAAAGCAGTATCAGCAACATTTATTTTATCTCGATATAAAAAGTTATAAATATTCTTGAAATATGCATAAACATACCCTGAAATGATGATTGCAAAAAGTTCCTTTGCCAAAAAAATCCCAAGTGTCACTTTGAAAACGGACGTCCACTGAACCCTCCAATGAACATTGGACTGAAACACGAGAGCCCACCAATCCCACCGGTGTTTTGATCGATTCGCCGTTTAATTATGCGGAAAATTATGCCCGAGTCGGTATCGGGATCGGGGCAAACCTAGAAAAAAAACTGGCGGGGGTTGGGGGGCTGAATGGCTCTGAGGAAAAATTGCACCTACCCGAAGCCGCTTGGAATTAATGGCCGACTGCCGGTGACTTCGCGGTCCCGGCCCGATAAAAACAATCACGCGCGACCCCGGAAGAAATTTTATTAGAAATTGATTTATCCCGAACGTGCACGACACGGCCCGAATTCCACGACGTAGTGGATCCTGTGTCGGATAAACGGTGACCGAAATATTGATCATTTCCGTTGGGTACCATGCATTTCTTATGAACCGTGAATGGAATTGCTGTGATGGAATCTGAAATTGTAGTTCAAAGTCACTTTTGTCGTTATCGTTAACACTTTGATGTCGAACTCGTGGGGCATTGTTGTATCCAGAGATGAGCAAACTCATTATCTACATAGAAAATTTCGAGTAACGAATAAAAGATAAAAAAAAAAGTATTTCGTCATTTCTAATTCTTTAAACGTGGAAATTTCAAGTTTTTTAATAAAGTAATACTTCTTTATGAAGGAATCGATATTTGTCGAACAATTATTATATAGTACCACTAATAACCACAGAGCAGCCAGGAATCATTTTACCTCGAGGGATCGTTTTAGACACCTTTCCCCTGCTTCTGATCGATATTTTTTTTAGTCCTGTAACGCCGATATTTCCATAATATCTGAGCTTCGATTCTTTACGTATGATGCTCACCCTTCGAAGTTCCTGTGCATATAACCTACCGATTTTCGGGCGATAGGGACGGCGGCCGTTTGTTAGCTTCGATACAGTCGCGTGAAAAGTTTCCCCACTCTGATCGTGACCTGTTCATTTGAAATTCTAATTCCAGGCCGGTGCAATTTATTTCCCGGGGGCTCCTCGAACTTCGTAAATGTTTCACCGTCTTTCCCGGTCACGTGTGGCAAAAGCAACTCCCCTCCACCCCGAATTTCCTCGAGACAGAGCGGGATGCATCAATCTTCCGGGGTGGGTGAATCGGGCGTATGAAAATTCTTCGATATGGTAAGAATTTATGAATTTCGAGCACCTTGGACGGGGTGTGTCGGGGAATGTTTGTAGGATGCAAGAATTTTTTGGTGCTTCGATATTTGTCGGTTCTTGAAGAGTACGTTAAGCGATACGTCAAAGGAGAATTTTCTGCTTCAATGTTTGTGGATTCTTAAAAAAATACGTTAAATGCTGACATCAGAACGTAATTTATTCCCTCGATGTTTTCAATTTTTTAACCCTTCCATTCCCAAATTATTTAAAAATTACTTAAGATAAGCTTTTAAACGTAAATTCAAATTTGTGTCTTACCACCTGTACAAGAATTGAAGAAACTATTATATAGTCATAGATACGAAAAAATACCTGATGTTAATATTGTATTTCGTAATTTAGAATATCTGGTCATATGGTAACAGTGGGAATGAAAGGGTTAGAAAATAGGACAAATGATGCATTAGAGTAAAACTTACTTGGCTTCGAGAGCTTTGAACGGGAAGAGACGGGAAATATGAGAAGGATATTGAACGAATCCTGGTAGTTTAGTGGCAAACATATAGAATAATGATCAATACACGATTCAAAGGACAGCAATGGACACGGGCAGACGTATCGCAAGTACTTTCCCGTCGACGACGTCACTTTAAGAGCCATTATTCCTCGAACTTTGGATCCCGAGACGAATTCGATGAATTTCGTACGGATTAGCTTCACAATACTTTTTAACGAGGCTATCTGAATTTCACGAGACCAATGGAAAAATACATCCTTAAAAATAAATTCCATAAAAATGAACGAAGGTAAGCAGCATGAGGGAAGTAATAAGACGCTTGAAGGATTCGTATCGGAAAGGAATCTTGCGGAAAGATAATAGCTCCTGACGAAGAAAAAAGCTTTCTAACTATAAAAAATATTATAATTTCGATGATTATTGAGCCCAACATATTCGAAATTCAAAAATGGACTGTTAATTCTGTAAATTTAAATTCTCAATTTAAGAATGGACTGCATTAATTCGTCCAAGATATTTTCTTTCAGAACGAAGTCTCTAAAATATAATTCTATTAATTTTAAGTAAACATAAGCAAAGATAACCAGAGAATTTCGGAATTAACTAAATCTCTGTTCCAACAAGCAATAAAAATACATGAATAAAAGGTTTACCAGTGTACTCAATTGTTCGACTAAATGGACGTGGTCGTAAATTCTACCGAAAATTTCTTAATTAATATCGCACCCCCTCCCACCCCCACCCCCTAGGGACTAGTGTTTCAATTTGAAATTCAAAGTTACGCTGTCCGTTTATATGCGCGGCGGTTTTGTTAATTCGAATTCCTATTTCCATCGCCACTCCACGAACAATCGTACTTTAAATTCCAACGTTCCAATTTACTTTGCCGGCCGATAATTCAACGCACCAAGTAAAATTTAATATCGCCACGTTTCTCGGTGCTCTGATATATGTATTAATCGTAAATTCCGTAAACGTATCGAAACGGCGGCCGCGAAATTGTTTAATTTATCCCCTGCGGAAAGGTGAGCACGAGTATATAATCTCGCGATATGGCTAATAACTGTACTACGGATTTTATGCATTTATAGCCTATAGAAGTCTGTGAAATACAATTAACGAGAGAACATTCATCAGATCCCAGGATTTTTCTACTTTATTCTGAACTTTATAAAATAATTACGAAAAGAAAGAAATTCTTACCATTGCTCTTGACTTTATGAATTACTGTAGGAAATGTCATTTTGTATAAAAATCCGCAGTATACTAATAACCAATACGGCTCGTGGTCGATTACATTCTGCTGTGCGATCGAGAAATTTGCGTGATATATTGTTTCCGTGCTACGAAATGATGTACAGAAGCTTCATGTTAATCCGTTCGTCCGTTCATGTATCATTCATAGTTTCTAAATGAGACGTAGAGGATTAAAGGAGCACCGTCAATCCTTGGACGAGGCGTAAGTAGTCCCGAATCGCGAAAAGGTTACCAAAATATGAAAACGTTACTTGATTTTTTTTAAATTTGTTGTACTGAGATATTGACAACCGAATATGCATCGAAATTTAGAAATAAACATTATTAAAAATACTGTCTTCGTTAATATAAGGATGTAAACATGGGGATTTAGAAGAGTTATCTGAAAGTTAAATTTGACCATGAGATTGAAAAATGTGTTTCTTTCTTTTTTAAATCCCTACTCATCTCAATGCATCGTCCGATATGTTTAACTTTAATTTCGAAACCTCACGTTCGCCGCATGAGTTCTATTAAAGGGGCATCGTGGCGTATACACGTGCAATAGTGTTCTTTCATCGGTGCTTGGTTTGTTTGAAAAAATTCCTTGCTTGACTATCCAGCAAGAAACAATTTTATCACGAACGGAACGTTCACTCGTTAACCTTCAGTTTCCACTGGAGAACGCTTTAGAGTGAAACGATCGCTCGATTTGATACGACAATTATTTAACTTCTTCTATTAAACGATCATTCATATTCATGATATTTACATATGAACGAAGAAAGATGCTATCGGGGAATATCGAATGAATGATCGATTTGTACTCACCTATTGCGGGAGTGATCGTTTCAGACGAATGATTCACGTCTATACATATTGAATTTGATTCGTTTACGGTACAGTAGTGATGACGTCGATTCTGTGAACAGTCGCGAGCAAAAAATATTAATAATAAGAAACAAAATTAAATCTATGCACAGTCTAAAATAAATTTTCGTTAACATTTTCAAAACATTTTGTAAAATTGAGAAATGTGAAGAAAAAAATATAATTTTGTAACGCTCGGTTTTTTATTCAGCAAATACTAGTCGTTCTTTTAATAATCTAGCGGCACATGGTGATCAAGAAACGGGTAAAAGGATAAGACAGAATCGGTTTAATTAAACTTTGAAACTGTTGTAGGAGTGATTGATACGCACTTTTTGCAGCAGACACGTTTCCAGTTTATCCAATTCCAAGCACGCGTGCATCCATCGGGCGTTATTGAATTTTCCACTCGAATCCGTGACGAATTCAAAAATAACCGGTTACGTATTAATTCTTTCCGATACTTGATATATGTACGCGCGTGCAAGAATATTTCGGAAGTCTCAGAAATGTTTGTCGTGACTGCTGCAGTTTTGGCCAGATGTTGCACGATTTATCTGATTCCATTCGCCTTTATAGTGAACGACACCGATTGTCCATTATTGTAATACGACCTTTTATTGAAGCTGTGTACATTCAATTTTTAAAGAAAAATGAATATACGCCACTTCCAATATTTATAATATTAAAATCAACGCGCCAGAATATCTCTATAAAATCACCAAATAAATATTCTGTAACAATTTTATAAAAGAACATAAAGTAGGGATGAATAAAGAACGTTAAATATTTCGAAAGAAGATAAAGTGGACTCATTCCAGTTTATAAAAATGTAACTCACATAAACATTGCACTACATTTTTAATGTGTAAACTATCGCTCATAAGTTTTACATAAGGTCTACTTATTTCCATTTTACAGTTTATTCTGGGAAATTTCAATTAACAGACATGTATATTACTTGATTCAGAATCCTTACTGTGAAGGAAATTAGTTCCTTGGGATATATGAAATACTTTTCAGTAAATTGAATGTAATCTAACGCGTTTCTACTTCTATAAAAAAATTTTATTCTACATTTTCGACTTATTTTTTTGTATGTAGAATCATCCCCTTTCCGATTCTGCCATCAGTTACCAACCACCCTATATTCGATGAACTCGAATTTCTTCCGCTATGCCCGCGAACGCATGAGCAGCTGGTGTACACACGGATACATTATTAAACAGGATTTAATGGGATCTGGTGCTTAAACAAGCATTCATTGATCAAACCCGTCGAAAGGTTCCAATGAATCTTTCAGACTGCCACGGATAGTACACTCGACGTTTCTGTAATTATTTACGGGGAGGATTCTTATTCGAGATTATGTAAATCCTTCCATCGGATCGAGATTTTGTAAATCCCGTTTTTAGCGTTTCACACAGGTTGCGCAAAAGTCCGGGCAGGATATACGATAATAATTTCTTGATGAACAATTTCTGTATTATTTTTTATTATTAATTAACGAACGGTGAGGATTTTATTAAGATTATTATTATTTAAGAAATCAACGTATCAGGAAATCCATACTCATCGTTAATTAACATAGAAAATGTTGAAGAAACTAATCTTCAAAGAAGTATCACGATTAAATTGTTGTACTTTTGTCCAGCACTGTTTCGGAAATACTTCAATAATTCTCTGAAATAATTATTCCCATTTTCAATCAAAAGAGCCGATGATATGCAGAAAATTTCACAATGAATTGAATTGGCTATTTCAGCAAGTAATAAAAATGCATGAATAACAGTTAATCGGCGTATTCGATTTTTTTGATTAAATGGACGATCGTAGAATCAACCAAAAATTTCTTAATTAATGTCACCCACAGAGGATTGATCGATATCGACAATCAAACAGGAACAATCAATGTGGGAAATACCTCCAATAGCTCACTGAACCTATAAAATTGAATTCTACGCTGAAAATCTCAATTCCACTGGTGAGTATTATCACCTGTGTCGCTGTAATCGCGGCTATCTGGATTATTTACAATGCTTCAGCAGTGGCGTAATGGCGGCGGGCCGCGGTAAAAGGTTAATGTGTGCTTCCCTATTGCGGACACGACAAATAATTAATAAAGCACGAACTCCGTTGGATGTTAATTAAAATTTACCAGACCCGACATTTGTGGTTTCTTTTCTTCTTTTATTACTGGCCGGATTGCGTATCGCGTCGCGGAGATAAACGAGACGAGTCTGGGCTCCGTAAACGAGCGGATGCTTTTAAGGGTGGAATTATATATAATATGCTGAAAATAAGCTGTTTTTTGCGAACTTATTAGGAAAAACTACTAAGTAAATCATTATAATACCGTCTAAAGTTAAAAAAGAATTTTGTTATTTACAATGTTGGCTGTAAATGTTGCTATTGGGGGAAGTTGCTTAAATTAATTTTTTCATTGAACATACAGGTTCATCGACTATGGTTTGTAGTTGTATACACCGGAACAGTTAGAAGTCAAATAGTTTTCTTTAAACCATGCTCGCCAATTTATACCTCCGGCGGCGAGGCTGCAGTAACTACCTTCAATAGCAACATTTACAAAGGACATTTTTAATAAAAAATTATTTTGTAATTCTACACGATAAATATAAAGATCTGAAAGTTTAATAATAATTTATTTAATATTTTTCTTGTTGATTTGAAAGATGAATCTGTAATGGATTCTTTAATGATTGCCAACGAAAAAACAAATTTTACGTGGATTAGGTAATGACGTAACTTTTTTTTATTAATTAACGCGTATTTCGACTCCCCGCATGAAAAAACCGAAATTTAACGAAAAACGTAATAGCTTTCATGCTAAAATTACGATACAGACCATGCGTTTCAGAAACGAAGAATAAGACTACTGGGAACTCTTTTTCGAAAACGGCGTATCAAAAGAAGATCGTTTGAAACGGGAGTTTTGTGAACGGTAGAACATTCCTGCCATATATGCGTGCAAGGGGAGTTTCGAGATTCTATTCATCGCATTAACAGAAGCGGAATTCACGGACATCGCGTGGATGATGCTGTTTGACTTTATTACAGGGTGTACACGTTATAACCTGGGAAGCTTCGCAACTTTTCTACGGCGCTTGTAGCTAGGAAATTAATGTTCGCTAACGAAGAGGTTGTTTTATTTGCAACACTTTCTTCCTGTTTTGCTCCGTTATTTATATACTAACTTCATGCATATTATTAATACAAGCAGAATTCACGAACCGTGTGGTAATTTTCCTTAAACTTGTTGGAAATATTAATTATTGGACGGGCTTAATCACTTTATTGTAATCAGAGAGTTTAGAAACGGAAGTTAATTAGCACGATGAATATTTCAAATTCATTTTCAGTGTTTTCTACCTCTCCAGGAGGATTTCTTTTTTCTTTTTGTCTTTTAATCTTAATATCTGGTGTGAATAAGCGAGAATTTATGAATGCACGAAGGACATTTTATTTTCAAAGAGCAGAGACAGACGTCATCGAAATTAGTCCACAGGATTAATGAATATAGTTTAAAAAAAAGGAGTACAAACCAATGAACAGCTTCTGTACTCGAGATTTGGTGATTCAGTAATGCATGACCTTCATTAATTAATACACAAGGGCGCTTACCATTCAATCAGTTGAATATGGTACCGATAACCTTGCGCGAAAATTCGATGGAATTTCTGATTCCTGGAAAGAGTTCCCTTTGAAATCTGAATATAATTGATTTGGGCCAATGAAATATGACGAAATAATACCACCCAGTCGTAATGATAGCGGTATGTCTTTATTGGACGTATAAACAAGAGTGTGAACAGATATCATTTGATGATAAGTTGATTAAATAGAACGAGTATAGAGTTTACATAATTGATTGTGGTATAATTATCACGTACCGATGATACCACTTTTAAACACGAGCTAAGTGTAATCAACAATTATAAATTACTTTCTATTGTAAATGATTAGGTTCTTCCTAATAATAAATTATCATAGATGTACGGATGAAATTCCAAAACAGGTCCTTAAAAAAATTCATCTGTTAATTCTAAATAGTTAATTTATGTCACTGAGATTTTAATATTATTATAAGTACAATCCACAATTATAATTGGACGACAGACAAGAAATTGTCACGTCATTTATTATTTGTAAATTCAAGTCAGGAAATGTTTGTATTTCAAGAAATGTTTCTTGTGTATTTACAATAATTTCAATGGTAGTTAAAATCACGCGCAATTCTCGGTGATAATTAATGAGATGGGGAACTGTTGATGAAAATCTCTTTAACGAGTGGCTTACGTCATTGCTCGAAACGCATGAAAGCCTATACCTGGTGCCTGCGTTTGTGAACGGAAAGAGAGAGACAGACTGAAGTATCCTATTACTGTAATTCCGTGGTATTGTCGTTATAATTGATACTTTACTTAACTATCATGAGAACTATCATCGAGATTCCTTCCCTGATGCCATGTCCTATGGATTCTAATCGATGTTGATTTAAGACATTGTCGGTAGAATGTATTAACAACGATCGGTTCATGCGAAAGACTAATTTTTTTACAAATTTAAACTTTCCATGAATCTGAAAAAATTCTGAGGAATACAACCCATATTCCCCATGAAGGGTTATACTCACAGTAGAATAAGACATCAGTGGTCAGACGTCCAAATTTTTTTTAGATAATCGATAACAAGCTATAATACTATATTCATAGTGCTTCATATTTTATATTTACACTGCTACTCATGAGTAGACTGTGATTTCTACCTACATTCGTCACATAATCAACAAAGTATTTCTCACCTATTATTTCAATATTTTCTAACCAACTGACAATCTTTCTCGTCTCCGATTGGTACTGCCAACATCTCATTCAAATGAAAACGTCTCGCTCAAAGGTAACCATTTCGATATAAAGGGAAAGCATGGTGGAAACGGTCCCCGATGCAGCTCGATTCTCGCCAGATCTCGGGCCCGTGTGCTTCCAATAAAAAGTGTTAAGGAATCGCGAAACTCCGGGGATCAATAGCGAAGTGTAACAGCCGCGGGCGTGTGCCGTGAATACAGATAGTCGTTGCCGACTCGATAAGCATCGAAAATCCCTGCTCAAATAGCTGCACCCGATACATTCAGGCTCTGCGGCACTGGGGAACTGAGAGAAAAAGACGCCTGGTGGGGCCGTAATATAACGGTTTGACCGCGTGATTTCGTGTTCGATCAGTGGTATTTCATTCGTTGCGCTCGTTGGAAACGTCCGAACGTGGATCGTGCACTGGCGAGAACGATGGAAAAGAGCCGGAGACAGGCGTGATACCGACTTCGTCGGGAATGATCCTCGGTCGAGAGGTGAGATCGAATAAATGAACATGTCGATGATGATAGATAGATTGTTGATTAAGAAATGAAATAGGGGCTTCTATATTGTGTTGTTTAATAATGTACTGTTGTGAGGAATGTTACGGTCTATTGAAGTGAAAGTGAACTAAGCTGTGTTGTTAACAATATTCGTTCACGATAAATATCGAACTAGTAGTTACAGTAACACCGTTTTTCTAATGCTTCAAATTATCTCAATTCTAAAAAATATTCCAAACCACCCCAGGACCCCCCATTCCAACGACTCACAACTATTTTGGGATCACTCTCATAATTTTTAAATGATCATTTAAGTGTCTGGGCGTTAAAGGGTTAAGGTGGTTGAACTAAAAATGACATTTATTATTTAACAACCTGATACGATCACTTAACACTAATAATGAACTTTCATATACCCTGTACGTTCTCTTTTTAACAATCTAACGCTATCACACGCTTTATAATGATCTCCATGTTTGTTTTCGTGACTAATAAGACGCTATTATGTATCATTACGTCAATTACCAATCGTGGTTTCCTTATTATGCCACGATTCCGCATCGACAGCCTGTCGTAATAGACGTGGACCAGAGCCACAAGACGGTTTCTCGACGTGGGGTACACTGATCTACATACCACGCGGGCAATTCATCATTCAGAGAGGGAGAAAGCCGGTTTTTCTCCGAGGGGTTCGAGAAAAACGGTCCCGCAATAATGTCGTCCCGGTCCTTGGAGGAAAATTATTGAAAAATTGGCTTCACCGCCCGCGTACCCCGGGAAAAAGGAGATGAATTCGTCGCTCGGGAAATATTCCGATTCCGTGGAAAATTTCATCCGTGCGGATATTGTGCCGCGACGTGGGGACGGGGACAAACGACGGGTCTTGGTGTTTGTTTATAATTCAACGATCGTCACGACCCTCACACTCCGAGGCGAGGAATAATATTTCTGTGTCGCAAATTATCGGATTTCACAGAAAAAAGAATTAAATTATTCGAACGATCGTACTCGTCGCTTTTTCAAGTAGGTAATCAACACTGTTCTTAAACAGTATTCAGGACGAGTTAATTAACTCGGCGAGAGAATTGTCGGTCGACTGCTTGCTTTTGAAAGACGTCAAGCTACGTGAAAGTCATTAAACGGTTGTAATAAGGGCCGCGATAAAGGTGACTCGGGAGACTTCCGAGGAAATTGTTCAATTCTGTTAGACGGATCGAAGTGTTTAATTTGGAGCGTGGAATGTTTAAACTCGAGGAAAAAATCTGTCGTAACTGCTTGAACTGGTTTCTCGAGCGTTCGAAATTAATTTCACTATTACTGACGGGGAAGGTGATGAAGTCTCTGATTTTAAGGTAAATTCGGTGCTAATTAAATTTACTTTGTCGAGATTGGTATGATTATCGTGTGAGCTGTATGTTTCTTGTAATATTAACTCTCAAACTTGGTTAAGAATTTATACAAAATGTATATACGTGCTATACTACCGGCCAAAAGTGTGGGGACAGAGTTCACGAATTAAAAATTAAATACTGTAATAAATAACTATTCAGTAGATGATATTATATCACTACTTCCTTGCTTCTATAATGGTAAACTTCGTAAACTTTAAACTCAGTTTCCTTAGTTTAAAAACTAATGAAGATGGAACACTTAAGAACTAGAGCGACGACGCCTACTTTATCACTTTAGTGACAATAACTGGAACACTTCAAACTTTGTTAAATGTCATCCAAACATTAGAAAAATGGTGTTATTATGACTCCTAGTTCGTTATTTATCGCAAACAAACACATTGTTTATAGAATAATTATTGGTCCTTGATTTTATGAAGAAAAATGTTGTAGAAATTACTAAAAATGCAGTGGGCTGGTTAAAACAGTCCTGGTCTTTTGAATCAACTTGTACTTCGATGTTTCTCACAGCGAATGAACTCATGTTACACTGTATGTTTAACAGTCATTGTAAATGACACTATAGTAGACGGTATAATAGCATAATAGCACCACCTTCGCTAATAACAGGATACAAACGAGTGTCGTAATTAACAAGATGCTCAAGTCTATAATCTTGAAAAGTGAGTATATTGCAACGATAACAAATTGCAGAAATAAATTTTTACTTTCTGGAATAATAACAGAATATCATTGAAAATCCAGAAACTTAACCGATAATAATGATCGATCTATTGAATTATGCCGTATCAACTCGTTATGGAATTCAGAATACAAAGATCGAATATAATACAGAATATCTACGAATAAACAATATCACAGGTGATTGTAAACACGTGAAAACGTTACCCCACAAATTCACTCAACGCAGATAACTCGTTGGTACAGTGGCGTTCCTCCTCCGGGAGGATTCCCTCTCAAACGTGGCCATAATCGAATTGCGAACGAAGTTTCCAATAAACGGGAAATAGCTTCTCCGTTTTCTCGGTATCTGGTTATGTTAATTTTTCCCGTTTCGAGTCGACGTGTTTCTGTTCCCGAAGTAGAAATCCCACCGTTCCGTTGTCGGACAGTCATTTTTCGCTGTGCCGGAACAGCGGTTACGACGTCGGGCGTTAGTCAAAAATAATTAGGCGGGCTCGTTCTTTCGGGGACGATTTAACAACGTCCCTGGATTTAATTCCGTGAACCCGGAGGAGTTGATAGAAGAAACAATTAGTGCACGGTCGGGACCGATGGAATTCTAATTAACGTAGCGGAGTAAATTTGTTCGGTGTGAAGTAGAAACGATAGATAAACTGGATGTTCGGCGGAATTAAGAAGAACGGTAATTTTCGTAATTTATGACGTGAAAATTGCTAGTGTTTAAAGAGACGGTGGAGTATTAATATACATATGCAGAAAATTTCAAAGTAAGTAAAATACACTAGATGATTATGATAATTGTACTGCGAATGTTTATGCATTTATCAAAAATTTTAACATGCATAATACAGTAAAATAAAGATTTTAATAGAATTTAATGATATTTATATATTACTGATAACCTAATAAGATATTTTGTACAGGAACTGGATATAGCTCAATTATTCAGAAATTACTAAGGAAATAATCTATAATAAGATGTACATGTTGAACTTTTAATAAACAATAATTCTACGGATAGAAACAAATTCATTAATCTTCATGCTATAACTGATAAAAACATTTTCGATCGAACTGCTTATAAGAGAGTAACCTCTATTAATCACGATTCGTGGTTCCCCTGTATAACCCCTTAAGGGATAAGAATAAAAACCTGTGAATGTGGTAATCGACGAAGTGAATCGAAATCAATGAACCAGTCCCCAATACGTACGATTGCGACACTCAAATTGCGTGATTAAATGATAGTTTCTCGTTCTTTTTTCTTGAATGTAGACGCGTGTTCGGTTGAGCTCGATCGGACTTCGTGAAAGGAGCAAGGATACCCATTCCCCCTCCAAGGACGGATTATTCGCGCGTGTTCGGACAATCGTTGTATCGCGCTATTAATCGGGAGCTATCGATCCGCGATGATATATTGGAATAGACTAGAGGCGGATTGATATTATCGAACGCCGAACACATTTCCTTCCACATTACGAGGAAACGCGTGAAGGTCTGTCGCGACGGTTTCTTGCGTTCTCTTCCATATTTATTTCCCTTGCGTAGGCGGATTCCGTCTTATACTTAACGTTTAAACGAAAAACAGAATTAATCGCCTTGTGTTCTTCTGTTTTCTGTTCCAGTAAATTGCTACTTTTTGCTTCGTTATCTGGTCAGAGAGTTAGTGATTCATTGTTCATTGGAGACATTAACTTTTTACCGGATCTAATATAGACTGCGTAATGGTACTTGTCTGTGGATGGTTTTTTGTTAATTGTACATTAAGATATAAGTGATCTCTATATATCCTACAATCTTTATCCTTACAATGGAATACACGTGTGGTGCGCTCATATAACAGTATTGGAATATGATTTTATTTCCTATTATCGACCAAGTAGAATCAGCCATCGGTGGCCAGACACCGAATTCTACAGCATTCACAGAACCGAACTGTTAGTGTAGATTTCTATGACGTGTGTGCGTGCGTGTGTCATTCGTAAAGGAAAATTCCTTGCGTTATACAATTTTTGTTGAATTTTGAATCCGTGCTGCATTCGCTAGCCTTGAAAACGACGTCGCGTAATACGTGAGGCTTGGCGGAATCATTCAGGTTGAGGTATAGCCATACATATTCAAGAGCCTTCGATGTTGCAACACCGAATTGCATACATTCCCCGTCTTGTGATATTTATCCCGGAGTTTCCGTAATAAAGTCGATACACCGTACCTTCGACAAATAAATGGATCTTTCAATAATAGACCATTATCTTTCAACTGAAAAATCATACATAGACGGAGTCTGATAAAAAACATTATCAAATAATTGCCCACGATCGTAAACAGATACTAAAATTGTATGACGCATTGAAACTCTTGTGTAAATTGTCAAAATGTAAAAATTGATATGTCATGTAATATACACAAAAATACAACGAAACATTTCATTCGTAATTTTTAAATAATCTTTGAAGAAAGAAGTTTATCTTCAAAAATGTCCATGCAATAATAGAAATCTCCAGCTGTACATTCGAGATACAAAGTATTAATGAGTGACAGTCGTGCATATTAATAACGATCATTAATTCCAGAATGATAGAACGAACTGCGAGCTAGGTACAGGTGTGCAAGTAGAGGAAGCCAATTGAGAACAGGCACACAGTCAAAATTACTTATAAAGTACCCGGGGCGTCTGGCCCACATACATTATTCTTGGCCAAGTTAACGTAACTTCCCCAGGGGCCGACGGTTGTTTTACACGTTTCACACTTCTTCCAAGAATCCTCATTTCTCTTCGCCCCGGTCATCCTACATTTTTCAACGTCCACCAGCGGCGCCCTGCCTTTAACATCCCTTTCGCGATTTCTCTTATCAATCACGGACGAGGGAACTGTATCAAAGAACTCACGTAGCCCGAGTCCATTGAAGATGGGAGGAGTTCAATAACTTTAACCGACGTTCGATAAAAATATCATGATTGACAACGCAATATTGGAGAGAATACTAACAGACGTAGTGACGTTCGTTTAAATTCAGGAGATAATGGTTCGTGGTATTAAACATTGTCTGACACTAAACCGTTTTTCGTAAATATCACGTAAATTTAGTTTAATATTGCCTTCATTTTTGTGACTTTTGTAGATCGGAGTAAATATTTCTCTATAGATTCAGATTTTTGGAAAATAAGTATACGTTGGGAACGTATTGGAATTTCGTGTTACAAAGATATATTAAGAATTATTATTGTAGGAATCTTATACTGATATGAACCTAATTTTGAGAAGAATTAGGGTAAACTAATTACGTATTAAGATTGATACCTCGTTTTTGCTATTTATAACGTTATACTATATATCTATTATTAAACATAAATGGGATGGAAATTAGTTAATGAAAAGTGATTATCAAAGTAAATTATTTAGAATATAGATAAGCATGTTTCGACTTACACGATGCAGGTAATTGACACCTCCGATTGGCGTCATTACATTCCGTTGACTCATAGCGGAACCGCGACCAACACCAGGTCATTCACCAAGATAAATTAGCTCGCGCCCATTCACGTTAAACGTCCTCGAGTGCAGTGCCCTTCACAGCCGAGGCTGGGCAACGTTTGCCGCGGCGATAGGTAGCAAACAGTCCGGTTATCTGTAGGTCGAATCCATCGAGCGGCACCGACGGTGCGCCATTATCGGCACGCGATGGGACACTAAGAGACTTACTGGTCGTAAAAATTTACCTCGGTTGGCGGTCCAACGGTGATTAGATCGCCCCGAGGAGGGTAATAAATCACTGGACGTCACAGGCAAAATCGCAATCTAACCGGCTTTTAAATCTCTGGCTGCCCCTAATTATGAATCGTTTTCGCAACAATCTCCGTTCACAGTTGCATTTTAATATACAGTAATACCACGACTTACGCTCTCCCGATTTACGCGAATTTGCACTTATGTAATACATTGTTTCCCCTCCTCTCCCATCTCTTACATGCCACTTGTATGTTACATAACTATTTTTGTAGTTTATTTTAATAAATAAAACAGTATTAATTAGCAAGAAATTAGCATTTTATCAAAGAACCGACTAGCTCACGTTAATATAAAGTTGTATGGAAATTTCTACTACGACTTACGTTTTTTCCACCAATCTGCGTTTTCGTGTCGCGACCAAACACCTGTTTGTCGATAATTGCATTCGAACTCGAGGAAAATTATGATTCGGGGTAATTAGGAATGATAATTTTTGTCCGATGCTGGGAACATGTGTAGACAACTTTTTGAGGTAAAAGGAATATTGGAAATTTATGTAGATTAAAAAATGGATTGGGAATGTTGAATGAAATCTTTATGCATGGGATGATTGTTTGCAATATCACTAATCGAATAGCCTACACCACGAAGAACACGCACACACACACACACACCGCAAAACGTTTTTCAATTGAAATCTCTGCAACTTTCCGCACTTTCAATACATTGGAGCGAATGTTGTTTCGTTAAAGGACGAAGAAGAACTGATTACGGGAAGGTGAATTTCGTATTTATATGACTCGTGGTAGGGGTACGGTCCTAAAGAAACAATGGAATGAAAAATATTATGGTTAGCGAGTTCAAAATTTGCGGAAAAACCCAAGCTGTTCGTAGCGGTCGCGATAATACAAAGTGAAAAGCAGTAGTATCTCAGGGTGTCGTTCTGAGCTTTAAACAGTTAATGAGATTAAATAGTTGATCGACAAATGTCGATTTATTCATGAAGAAGTATTATTTTATTATAAAAATGGAAATTTCCACGTTTAAACAATTAAAAATGACGAAATACTTTTTTTTATTCGTTATTCGAAACTTTTTATCTAGGTAATTAGTTTGCCCATCTCTCTCCCCAGGTTTAACACTGACATTTTAATGAGATTTAGCACAGTCATAGAGCTTGGAATTTTGAAGTCAATCATATTTGTTTCAGCCAAATATGGCTATTAGTTTATGAAATATATAATGTTCAGTACCGAGAAGCCTTCAAACACTCATCGAGGATTTCCTGTAGATAGAGAGGACAATAGGAAGAAGAAGAAAAGGTTCCCCCTATATCTTCCTTTTCCCTCGAACCTTCATCGTCTCTACTTCTTCGCTCTCCAGTTACTATAAAGCCCAATGATCCTGTAACATTAATAAACCTCCATTCGCTTATCAAACCTCAAAGACCAGCCGCCAACTGATTCAATCAGACTATATCTGTGAGGCTAACTCACCCACTGTCCTTGCTGGACCAATTCAGTTCCCCCGGCGTACACACTAGAATTACACCGACCTAGCTCCAGAGAAACACCAGTATTTTACCAGCATCCCTTTGTTCCAGGATTCCAAACAGAAGGAACGGTCGCTACTCACGGGCAGAGGCCGCAATTATGAGACCATCTCCTATCCTCCGTCCTCCAAGCACACCGGATCGTTAACTCTACGTCCCTGAAAGTCGCCCGAACCACCTCGAGTGCCATTGATAAGCGGTGGAGGAGGTGGAGGAAGACTCTCGTACTCCCGGCGTGTCGGTATCGCGGTAATATTTAAATCGTAGCGCAAACCGATAGACTTCGTCATGCACCACTGAACTATCCTCGTCTCTCTGGTAGCGTGAAGAACCGCGAAAGTTCTCTCGACGCGAAGACCCCAGTCACGCAAAGACGACGTGGTTCTCGAGTAGATCTTTGTACCGGGATCTAACGACCTGGGTTCGTCTCTCTCTTTCACTCTATCGTCATTCGAATCCGTGTCAAGAAGCCGGGCGAGGTTGCCGTCGAGCCATGACGCTCGATAACAGGGACAAAACGGGACAGTTCGTGAAAGTGAGAACGGAAAGTACAGGTTACGAGCCGGCGGAACGATGGCGGATCACCAGGAACGTGCTGGTGATCGGGCTAGCTTTCATGGTGAACTTCACGGCGTTCATGGGCGCCACAAATCTACAGAGTTCGATCAATGCCGATCAATCACTGGGAACGTTCACGCTGGCGTCGATCTACGGGAGCCTGATATTCAGCAATATCTTCCTGCCTACTCTGATCATAAGGTAATTAGATGTTTGTTTTTTATTGTGTAGTAATCAGCGACCACAGTGTTTTTTAATTTAATTACACTTGTAAGTAGTTTAGCTTCTTTTAGGAATTGTAGTATTAAACGTATTTTTTACGTTTGGAGAAATTCTCTTTGAAGTTGTAGCTTATGTTGTTCCTACTAAATAAACGTTTCTAGAATATCGTAAAAAATTCTAGCTTCCCTCACCAAATATCTATCAATTTTCTGGATTTTAAGGCAGAGAAACGCTTTTCAAATGGCTCATAAAAGATCTACCCTCGCGGAAAGGAACCCTAAACCTCACGTCGAAAACATTCCAAAAGGAGCTCGGTTTGCCGAGCATTTTCCCTCGGGGAAGCTTAAACTCTGCCGGGCGGCCTATAATTTTCGCGTGTAACGAGTGATACGGTCGTGTCAGGGGTGGTACCGCTCGTAACGTTACAGCGTATTTAAAACGCGGCGCCGAATGGTGAAAGCGTCTTTCCGCTTCCCTTTTTCCAGCAATTGTACTCGAGTACGCGTGACCTGTTTACTACAAAAGGGTCAAGCAGTCGAGGAGGGGTAGCATTTACCTTTTGTATCTTTTAATCCGCTACGTTACATTTTATTCTGGGAGCAAATAAAGCGAAAGGGTGCTCTAGACAAGAGAGACAGAAGTGGAGAAGCGTAACCTCTTCTTCTCGCCTGTTTTTAATTTAACGCGATTGTTACAATCTTGACGGCGATGCTTGGATAGTCTCGTTCATGGGACGAATTTTCTGCATTTGAACACGCTCGTAGCGGAGGGACAATAAACTTTATTATTGAAGTTTATGGTCCATGAAATTTTCAACTTGGCACACAAGATCGTCATCCGCCTACATCACTTCCGGCTATCGACGCGTACTTCACCGGATCCATTATTCGTTCAAACATCGTTTTTGTTAGGCGAACTGATATTTCGCCGGTGTAATAAATGTACGGAAGAATTTATTTCCGTGTAGATTGTTACTGTTCCTTTTGGCAGAACGTATAGTCAAGTAACAAGAAGTATTCTGAGGAAAAAATCCCTCAATATAGCTCCACCATTTCGACCATCAAAGTGGAATAGCCTTTTAAACTTGAGTGTACAGATCGAATCGAGCCGTCTGTACCGATCACAGAGCTTCGTTAAAAAAACGATTATAATACCAATTACTCGCACCGAAGAGACACCAGACGAAGCGTTTGTCCCGTATCCGCTTAACACTTAATTACGTCCGAAAATAACACACATCGGATCCATATTTATGGCCGCGCGCCCAGTAACATGGCAGATTATCGCCGGGCGTAATCCACTTGATTGAAGGTGGATCCCCAATCCGCTTTGCGAAATATCCCAGCGAGCGATTCGTCCCCGTTAAAAATATTATTCTGACACCTGATGTTCTCCTGCTTCGTTCAACGTGACGGAAAGATAGAAAAAAAAGAAAGTAGCGAAACTTCGCTCTGTCCTGGTACTTCGCCGAGCGAGCGAAGTTCTGCGAAACGTGGCCCGACCATAAAAGCAATCCTTATCTCGGCTTCTCTCGTTGCAGCTGGCTGGGTTGTAAATGGACGATATCCTTGTCCATCTTGACTTACGTGCCGTTTATGGCCGCTCAGTTTTACCCGAAATTCTACACCATGATACCAGCTGGACTGATGGTCGGGATCGGGGCTGGGCCCCTATGGTGCGCTAAATGCACTTATCTCACTGTTGCGGCTGATGCGTATGCAACACTCTCGGATGTCGCCACGGATGTCCTCGTCACTAGGTTCTTCGGCGTGTTCTTCATGTTTTATCAAATGGCCCAGGTCTGGGGTAATCTTATATCTTCGGCAGGTACGTATATTTTGTTGCAGGAACAGTCACGGAATTCCTCCAACTGTGTACTAACTGCAAGCTATAGTCACACTGGTTGAAAGAGTTAGGGAATTGATAATGTGGGCGGTCTTGTTTCATCCACCGAACGAAAGGAATGAAATAAATGTTTGTCCGTGTAATATTAAAATTAATAATAAAACCTAGTTATGTTTGTATAGAAAGCTTTTTTGGAGATTATCTCGTCTCGATTTCCTATAATTGTGAAACGAACGAAATAAATGATAGAAGTAGGAAAAACGGTAACAGAACCGTCGTTCACGAGTTTCTTTTTTAACGACGGTGTATTGGTGTACTTCTGGTGCAATCCCACGGGACGGGTGGGGTTTATTCATGAGCGTTTCGGGTTGATCCTCGGAATTCAAGGATCCTGAAACTTTTAACGTTTTCCCCGGCGATACGGAGGCACGCGAAACCACGGTACACTGGCCCGTCTCACGTTAAGTAGAAAAGTAAAGACGCTGATTCGGGAACGAAATTCCACGGACTTATCGAGTTTTAAATTTCCCGCGCTTCCCGCCGTCTGATTACAGTTACCGATGATTCCAGGCGCACAATGGAAATATGGGTCAGTGGTTTTTTCTTATTGGGAAATCGAATTTTAAAAGTGGTAAGAGTATCGATGACGATATTCATAATAAAATCCACTGACTGTACAGGGAATGTTGATCTTAATATTTCAGAAGAAAACTTTGTTAATATTTTTTTTAGACTCAATTGAACATACGGTAATTGAGAAAACTTCTTCGATCGGGATCACCATAATGGATCAAATGTTGTTCACAGTTGGTCGTTTAGAACTTTCAGACTGCATTTAGGATTAATTGAATATCCGTGAATATTTTCGATATTTTTGTCCACAGTTCTTTCCTACGGAATGGACGCTGTGCCCACGAACACAATATTGAACAGCACCATAGTCGCGGAAGTTTGCGGCGCGAACTTCTGCGGCGCGACATCCGGCGACGCTGAGAGCCCGAAATTGGATCGACCGCCCGAGGAAAGGATCCACCTGATATCCGGCATTTATTTGTGTTGCATGATAGCCGCTTCCTTAATCGTCGCGTTCGGCGTCGATTCCCTCTCGAGGTAACGATTTTACTCGATCTGCGCCAGCCCAGCAATTCCGTGCATTCTTCGGGCGTAATAAAACTGCTCTGGCTGCGAGCTTAACCAACCATTGTTGTCACCGAAGTTAGGTACAGCGGTATTAACTTGCGCCCGTAAATCACGAAACCGTTGCGATTTATAGCAATCGCTTGGAACGAGTTAGCACAAGACTGCTGATTTTATGGGGATTCATATTATTGCAAGGGGGTTTATTTGAAATGGAAATAATAGAATAGTATTTCCGTGCACGAGGCCTCGTTTTCGGTGAAAGTTAATTAGAAAATTCAACAAACGTTGTTTGTGAGTGAAGCCCAATCTCGACAAAAGGCATGGAGCAATTATTCATTATTCCTGTCTGCGTTAATTAAACGATGGTAATTGGATGATATTCCTTCATTTATACTGCGATATTAAATGTTTTGTTTAATTTTCTTAGTTATCTAAATTCCCCGCTTAAAAACATACAATTTAAAAGGAAAGAACTTTTTCCTACTCTTTCCAGTTTCCGAGATGTTCAAAATTTACATCCCTAACATAGCCGATCGCAGCTAAAAAAAGAAGTATTTATCTAATATTTTTCGGAAAACTATCTCCCATATAAGTTTCACTAAAATCGGCGTGTGCGAGTTCGATATGTTTCCTCGTAAAATGTCATAAATCATCCATTATTCACTGTACTTCCCGATCATCGTCAGTATTTACTTTAAGTAGAACAACTCAGTAATTGATCAGACGTATCGACCAAAAGCACGTACAAGATCCTCGACTCCGAATTTCCACAAGAATGTGGTTCCATACGAAGAAAATTGTATCGCACAGTCATGTGTGCATCACCTGGGATCCGATTACACGTTCGGAATTCTTGTTACGAAAATCAGCCTGATCGAAGAAATATTGGAAACCGATACACTCGTCGTATGGGGATTTCGGTACACCGAAACTTGCGGACAACTATACAATATGCCTGGCTTTTCCGTGGCGGCTGAAGAAAAAGGGGAGCTTCCGGTGTATTCACCGTGAACCGTCTACGTCGAGACACATGAGGGAAGTCGACGGAAATCGATTTACGCATGTAACGAAATGCGTTCCGCCGCGTATACCCATAAATCGTTCACAGCGAGTCGGATCCGCTCGCGAATTCGGAATTGATGGGCGGATTAATCCAGAACGGGGAGTGCAATACTGTAACCGTTTGAAGAATCGCGACTGATAATTGCGACGATTAATCGAGATTCTTGAATATATAGTATACAGAGCGTTAATTTTAACTTGACCACTCAAATTATCCCGCTACTATTGAATGTAAAAAAAATTTACTAAATAGAATGCCCTATTCAATAGTAGCGGAAATAATTTAGGTGCTCGAGTTAAAATTTACACCCTGTATATTTGTCCTAATCCTGTGTGGCACGCATCTGGTACACGTTACAGATACAATAGAGGTAGATCCGGTTCTGCCACAGGATTGTCAGGGATCAAGCTGCTGGCCGTGACGCTGAAGTTGTTGAAGGAGAAGAGCCAGTTGCTGATACTGCCGATCATTATATTCATTGGAGCTGAACAGGCGTTTCTGTTCGCCGATTACAATGCCGTGAGTAAATTCGTGTCGTCTTCTTTATGATTTTCAGTGGATCCAGGAAAACGAAATGTTACATTCTTTAACGCTTAACGAGATAGAGTTAGATGTTTGATGTATGTTGGCTCTCAATAACAGACCCACCGACGTTTGTGCTTCAGTCATTTGTGTCCTGCGCTTGGGGGATCAGCAACATCGGTTACGTGATGATCTGTTTCGGTGTCACGAACGCTATAGCTGCATTAGGCGCTGGGTCCATAATGAAGCTGACTGGCCGGAAGGCTCTAATGATATTCGCTTTCTGTCTTCACTTGGGAATCCTGATATTCCTGTTGCGCTGGAAGCCAACACCTGATCGAAGCTCCATGTTCTTCCTGATGTCTGGATTGTGGGGTCTTTGTGATGCTATGTGGCTGGTACAAGTTAATGGTACGTTGATATTTTTTCACGTGATCCTACTTATCAGTGACAGGAAACCGTTGAGCAGGATTATTACTGTCTGGAGTAGTAAGAGTAGCTGTGAATATGCCACCCGTGGTAAATAACTGTCGATAAAAATGAAATTCCTATCTCCTGTTATCTTGTGGTGAGCATTCAATATTTCCAGCGTCCTTTTTCGTCTATAATAGTTGCTATCTGGTGATAAAAAGTAGAGTTCTGTTGGTCATTTAGCAGCAGTGTCCACTTCCATCGATGATAGGTTCGAATGTTATTATCTGCTGGTAAAGACGGTTCCTTGATTCGATGGTACTAACAATTAAAAACGTAGAATTTCCTCTGTTCAGCTGATGGTAACTTTTTCCTTGAGTTTTCGGAAAATTGGCGCTAAATTCGAATATGTAGTTGCATTGCTGTCTGTCAATGATCTCTTAATATTGATTAAGAAATTAGTATAAAGAGACTTTCAAGTGTCATTTTGAAATTGTCTGTACACGCATCTTTAGCTCTATCTGGCATACTGTTCCCTGGCAAAGAGGAAGCTGCGTTCTCGAACTTCCGTCTATGGGAATCCACAGGATCGGTCATCACGTACGCGTACAGTCCTTATCTCTGCACGCAAACGAAACTGTACATTCTGATCGGGATCCTTTGCCTCGGAATGATCGGCTACGGTCTGATCGAATGGAGCGGGAAAACTGAACGAAGAGTCCCCGAACCGAAACCCGATTTCGAGCTAGTGGGGAACGGGGACGCGAACGACACAACGAAACTTTGAAATAATGCATCATTCCGAACCCTTATTGTATTGTATTGTCTTGTCCAATTATTCTTTTAGGTTCGAACATTCTCCTTGCGTCAAGGGAAAATACGAAAAGACCCTACAGTGTTCAGGGGATACGCAATGTGAATTCTGGAAACATCGATACATTGTACGTGTTGAAAACGAATATACAGAGAAATATTTTGTTTTTTCTTTTTGTTAACTCTCGTATTATGATCGTGTAAATAATGTATAATTCCGTTATACATAAGAATCATACATAAAAAATGATACATATAAGTCAGACGCGAGTAAAATTATCTGTATATATACATACAAGAGTCGGCGGAGCACGCAGTCAGGACCTGTAGGTATGATCTTGTTGTGTGATTTGTACCACAATATATGTTTTTATTTTATTCTTGTGGACACCTACTAGACTTTTACACAGGTATTTTTCGCTTAACCGCTAAAGACTTCCATCTTCCGTTCTCTGTTTAAATACGTAGGTTTAATGTTACATCGTGTGGCTAGGTGCTAACATTCAAGCTAAAGCTACGGCTGCTTAATTTAATTGTATACTTAATGTGCATAATTGCCATTCGACTGTACCGGTGTCTCTATGTGATGATGCGTTGTGTACATGTGTATGTATATATGTATCACGTTTACCGTGTGTATGTATATATGTGCGTGGATCTGTCAGTGTTTCACACATCTGTGTGTTCTGTGTGTCGGATGCTGATCGTTTATTGTGCCGTGAATGATCAATTGTCTCCCGTCTTGAAATATCGAAGGCGATTGTTAGAATCAACGAACATTACTTCCGATGTTTCTTTTTTTTTCCCCCTCGACGAAGATATCCTCTCGTCGTTACTGAACGAGTCGCAACACGGAATCAATTGACCCTTGGGGTCTGGTTTCGTAATTCGTCGTTAAGGTTGTCTGATTGTGAATCGTGTGTCAGCTTCACCCTCGTTATGTACAGTTGAAGTTCTGCAGTTCAGTTTATATACTTTATAAAACGTAGTAGGAACTTTGGTTTCGCTGGGCAATGTTTCAGGAGCAGTTTCCTCTTGTTTTTTTTTTTCTACGCTCGCGACGAAAATTTCTTCCTGGCTGGTCCACTCTTCCCACCTCTCCACCCCCCTACGATTTTTCATTTTTATTTCTCACTGTTTCTGAATTATTGTTATCCTTTTTAAATTGTTTATTTACTTTTGCGATTGTTTTTCCATTTGAGACTCGGACAAAGTGACTCGACTCGGAAACTGCTATAAAACATTCGCCCGTGGATCTATCTTCCTTAGAAATATGACACTCACGAATACAATTCACGATTTTTTTTGCTTTTAATACTCATGTTTTATATTTCCGTAATGACCTATTTTGAATATCAATTTCACGAAGAAAATACACATGATTCGTAGACTTTTCTCTCTCGTTATTCAGTGCTTCTCTTTCTCTCTCTTTCTCTCTCTTTCTCTCTCTCTCAATCTCACTCTCTTTCTCTCGTTTAATTTTGTTTCGCCATCGCGCGCCATTCTCCCCCGCTCTTTTTTTTCTCGTATAACAAAATTTAATAACCGGAATATCTCTGTACAAACGTGTTCACTCTTTCTTTTATTCTTTCTCTCTATCAAAAGGACAACATACGCATCTATCCCGCCCCCTTTCCCCCCACCCGCCGCTCCGCTAGACGAAAAATTTTGAATTTTGAACAGCCCCTCGCGTTCACAACACTTCGCGCCCAAAAGCCGTATACCATTTCCGTCATTCTCGCTCGTATATATAATACAAACAACGTTTCGCCGTTCTTTCATTTGTCTCCCGTCACTTCACCTTTTTCAGCTCGCTCTTTTCTTTTGTTTCCTCTTGTATATTTCGATCATTTTGTGTGCTTCGTTAGGAACAGATCACTTTGCTCGTATCGTAACCGTAGCCTTAAGAGTAAACTATATACCTTAAAGTATGCTGGTGTACCTTTAAAAATTTATCTTCTGTTAACCATGTAAATTTTCTTGTTCTTTTTTTCTTCTTCGTCTTCTCATGAATCGTCATCTAGCTATTGCGTAGCTATACGATATTAAAAGTATTAGTAGCATTTTTGTATTTAATGATACAGTCCCTAGGTGTCTCCTTAATATATACACGCTATCCTTGGCGCTCCTAGCTACGCTTCGATAAGGATCCGGTAGTTAATATCGTCGTGCCGATCACAATCGTCTGCCCAAGGCCGTCCTCTTCACCCACGCTTCGAGTCGCGACGCGATCGCTTATTGGCGCGTAAACGCTGGAGGTGCAATGCGCTGGGGCGTGACCAAACGAAGCGTGGGCGGGGATAGCCGCGTCTTCGTGACCTCGAACAGCCAATCGATCTCGTTCCGACTACAGTTATCGTGTAGTGAATAGCCCATTACAACGGGAAGGGTAGTTATCAGATAGTACATGCCGTTTACGTTTCTTATTATGTTTTTTTTTTTGCCTTTTAACGCACACTCATACGTGCTAATTATTTACTCGAGCTGAGATATTTTAAGAAATCGTCGTACCATTATGACAGATGGGTGTCGCCTAGAGTATCGTTTATCACACAAGAAGGAAAAAGGTCCGAGAAAAATTCGGCGGCGCGCTATTTAAACGACTATTTTACCTCCAGTCAGACGCGTGAAAGAAAGACCTTCTCACATAAGCGGAACATATTCAAAGAAACGCTATTTATCACTAACGATTACCGGGAATACATGATTATATCATTGTGGTCGATAGTTAGCTTCATAATCGTATTATCGTTCGTTCTCCAAACGAATTCCTCTGGATGCGTGAAAGTGGAATTTGTCCGCAGAATTGTGGAAACCGTTCCTGGTCGCGTACTATTACTTTTGCTTAACATTCACTGTCCGATAAATATTGAACAATATCATTCTACAGGGAATTCGTAACCGAACAAGTGACAACGAATTTAATTGTTTTACTAGAAATTCATGTCTCAAAGTGAATCTTCCTATAATACTGTGACGAATCTGTAGAACTGCTCAAGACCGTTTCTCCCACCCCATGTCGTATCACCACGCAACTCGATTGGCGTGGGCGGAGCTAATACTAGAGGCGTGGCGAGGATAATCTCTTCCCAGTGGACTTGAGCACAGGATGGATATTGATCCGATTATGTCATTGGCTAGCTGATTTCAGAAAGTAGGACCAGAATTTATCTATTAATTCCAGTCAAGGGAAGAATGAACTTTTCATGTCGCTGGTTCGGTTGCGAATTCCTCGCGACTGAGGGAACGCTTTCGTCTCAATCACCAGCGGGCAAGTAGATCGAACATTTAAGAACGAAAGATGCGTAAATGTTTAATACGTATACCTCGTATATGGCAGATTATTACGGACTAGTGTTTCTTTTTTCATTTTCTATTCTCCAGAAACAACCTCGATCGCCGTTAACATCCCGATTCCCCTTGTTTCAAGCGAAATTTCCGGATTGTCAAAGGGATCATTACTTCCAAGAACGTTAATTTACTCCCTACAGCTTTCACTTTTTTCCCGCGGTTTTCCATTTTATTCCTTTCATCGCATTTTCTTTTTTGTTCCTTTCACCTTCCCTTTCTCAGTCGAACCCCTAAATACGCGCGTAATTTACAGACGAGCACACCCAGAGAACAATGGTGGTTGAAACAGTTTAACGAAGTCCCGTGAGAAAATTGTTTCGTTTTTCTGCTATTTTTCTTCTGTAAGAAAAGAACTAAATTGGACGATCGTTATAAACGATATCTGCGGTACTGTAAAACTTCTCCGTTGCTATTTCATCGACAACTGAATCGTATCCGTGTGTATATGGCATTTGTGAACTGTGATGGTAGTGTGTTGGTACTGTTGCTCCGTTGCTTCAACTATGTTCTTTTCAGTGCGCAATGGACCTCACCGTCCCTTGAATTCCTATAGTCTTGAACGTTTCCTCGTACGGAAAGACATCATTCCATCGTGGGTGATCATATTCCTTTTCCGTAAGAGGCTCGTTTGTGCTTCGTCTAATCGTTCCGTAGACGATATTCCGTGGCTTGGAAGCTTCTCAATTTTACGTACTAGTATTATCTGTGCGATTACTTGCGAGTTGCTTATTCTATAGTTTACGAGTCGATGCGTGGAATATTAACAACTGCCTCCTCGGTGTCTCGACGAACGTTACAATATCACCGTTCCTTTAATTTAATTTAATTTAGAAAAAGAGTTCCTTCGAAAGCCCGCGAAATTTGAAATTTTCTTCTATCATCTGTCGGTAACATCTGTACCGTCTGTAGAGATTATCGTTCATGATTTTATCGACCGTAGACAAGGAGTTGATTGTTCTGCCGTTGGTAAAAGCGTTCATTGGAGCATTTCAGGCTCAGAGATCGAGACGACTGGATCATCAATAATCGACGCTCGACTCCTGTACATCACATATTCGTAGATTAAAGGTATTTACAGATAGGTCTCGTATACGCCTGCAATCACAATGATATCTCTACATCGACCGGCCAGCAGCTGCGTGGAGTATGCTGTTTAAAATTCAAGCCCGGCGTTTGCTGAAAGGCTTGAATCTTTAAAACTGTTCTCTTAACCCGCCGAATTAGATATTAATAACGCGACACTCGGAGACTCGATTTCCACCCTCGGCTGAAATCTCATCAGGTGTCCGGGGCATTTCAATGATTCACCAGAGCATAATTAGGTAATCCAGATCACGCGGTGTTCCTCGGCGCGATCGTAAGATCGAGTCCTTAAAGCTTCACTTTTATTCACTGGGTTCCATTCGTGGGGATGAGTCTTGACAGGACGCCCCTGGGTATTTTTATACGACAGTCTTCGTCATCGATCTCACCGTGTTCTTCAGGGCTTGCCTCCTGTTGCAGAACCAAATCCTGATCACCTCCCTCTCGTATCCGAGACTGTGCGCCAACGTGCTGATTTCGTTACCTGAAAATTGATTCGAACGTCAACCCTAAGATTATTTCTCTTAACATTGTCAACATTATTATTTAAGTTATTGTACTTATATCTCTGGAATTTAACAGTTGTACTCTTTTACTGTACATAGCAAGTCGTTCCGTCCTGACTTTAAAAATAGTGACTTTCCCTCATTCCTCATACCGATCGACCAACACTCCCCTTAACAACAATTGTTATAATAATTCATGACTCACCATTCGGATGAGTATTCCTCCCGAAATGAGCGGTCAGTACCTCCAACGCCTGAGGCGTAAACGAAGTCCGCCGCTTCCGCTTCTTGGTCGGCTCCACCCCGATGAAGTCCGTCAGGTGATTCACCCCGCTCTTGTACCTGTAATCAAACACACTATTTTCCCTCAGGTTCGACAAGAATACTCAGTTTCAAGAAATCAATCTACGGAAACAAAAAACAAAAAAAGTACAGAATATTACTAAAGATCGAGACCAGTATTTATCAAAACACCAATCGGATGACATTCGTACAATTCTTTTAACGAACCAGAATATCGTCTGCCCTCTGATTGTAACGATCCACCCGAGGGGGGGGGGAGAAAAAAAAATCAGGAACCCGATGGACTTCGTCACGGAAACTCAATTTCCATTTGACGCCGGGGCGCAAATACCCGGGCGATCGGGTTCTAATCAAATATTAAAACAAAACAGGAGAACCGGTACCATCCCCTCCTTCCCTGGTCTGTTAACTCGGCAAACTTTCTCCGCGTCAAAGCGCCATGAAATCGAAAGCGGTATCGTAAACACCCGACGGTTCTCCTGTACCCCACCGTTCATCTCCTGGTCCACTCATCCTCCTGCCTCCCCCACTTCCCATTCCACTCGACGAAACAGAAACGAAACTGAATAATAAAAAAATAAACAGAGGACAATAGAAAAAAAAAGAAAGGAATCGGTAACACAGAGGGACAAAGCGTCGTTTACGAGACGTTTGGTACAGAGTGTTGACTGATTGGTCGGCGAACTTTCGCGAGCATCGCGACCGTCCAACGGCGTAAATGAAATTAGCGATCGAAGCGTTGCGGCGGTTGGGGGTGGTTTCGTAGGGGGAGGGAAAAAAGCTCGCGACCGTAAACAGGAAAACTTCCGCCGGGAATCGCGGGTAAACGAGCCCAGCGTACGAATGGGAAAAGGGGAAGGGTCGCGGGGCGACCCGACGCGAGACGGAGGGGAGAGTTGGGTAGGTGCCGCTGTGGGATTTATGTTTTTAATTTAACTCCGTATGACCAACTGTCGAGCGCCGCCGAAAAAAGTGCAGGCCGAGCCATTAGCATCGCGCGGTGATATTTCGTCGAATCCGCGAAAACAATATGCTAATGGAGAACTGGGATGAAGTGGGGGGGTTTGTGAGCGCGAAGAACCGATGCCTCCGAATCTGGGGGTGAGTTCGCGGTAGGGGTGGATATTGGTAGGTGGAACGGGCAGGATGGACTTGTTCGGTATTGGACATATTCGTTTTTGTGTTATTTAACAACTCGACTGACAGAACCACGCGACCGGGATAAGTTGACTGCGAAAGTTTATGCAAATTCATAATTTTAGGTACGAATGTTTGAAAATTAAAATGGGACGGAATTTTGAATTTTGTACCTACTAGAGACTGTAATATGGTAGAATGTTTAATTTATTTCATTTTCCAAGTAGAGGTATGCTAAAAATGGATAGACATCTACAGTTTAGTGATAAGTACACTTTAACTGCCACGTTATCTGAAAGGTGACATGTACATTACAAGAATACTGGATTATTTAAATACTGGATTATATGAAAACGAAGTGTGTCTGGTTACGATCGGCTCTTTTCACTGTGGCAGTTAATACGCTTACTGCATCTCTTTGGTATCTTGTACAAAATTGGTTTCTCATGAAGTAGAAAGTAAAATTTGTTTAATAAAGTAGTTCTTCTTCTTGAATAAATAAACACGTGGCAAACCAGAGAGAAGAAGGGGACTCAAAATGTAATTACTAGTGGAAAATGGTAAAATAAAATTATCACCATTCTGGGAATAATTTCTGCAGAAGTATATTTTTATACACTATTTCATAACAATAGATTGGACGAGAAATTTGTTTGATGTATTAACGAGTTTACTAAAATCAAAAATTAAATTGAACGTCCATCGATTATTCTAGCCGCTTCATTTCGTACAATTATTACCACACTAAGTTTAATTAATTGAAGTTCGTCAACAATACAGAAAAAGTGGAGTGACATTATGAAATTGTTAGAAAAACGTGGCCATCGACTTCTGTGTTATTCTACGCCGACAAAATGTAATGGAAATTAACTGTACCGTAATTACACTTCTCCCATAGCTTTCGTTGTTAATGAAGATCGTGCATTAATTGCGATACCCCGCGTTCCGCCGAAAGATTGATTAAATTCCAACGAAGCGCGCCCCGAAAAACCGGCAATTTAAACACCGTGGTGCAAAAAGAAAAAAAATTCCGAGTGCCATGTCCCTTCAATCTAATCGTCGAGCGAGCAAGAAATTCACTCTGAATCCGACAAATAATCCTATTAACGTGCAAGTTACAAACCCCAATAAACGTGAAAAAAGATGTAGACACGTAAAAAAGATTGTTAAACAGGCACCGATCGCCTCGAGAGCCATTATAAATACCGTGATTGCCACTTTTGCGGCAATTTAATACGTACCGCGCTTCCAATAATCTTAATAAAGCGTCGACTTAAAAAGGAAACGCTATTATCGCTCGTTCGGTCGCGGCGCAGGTGAGAAAAGTCGACGGCAGAGGGGAGTCGTGGAACGGGTGGTTGAGAGAGACGGAAACGGAGGGTTAGCTCGAGGCACGTATACACGCACAGGTGAGAAGCCGACCGAGAAAGAGAAAAGGGAAGACCGGTCGTCGAATAAGGACGCCGCTAAACGTGTTCGCGGGATTTAATCCGCGGAGTTTGCACGCCTCGAGGAGGAACAAAGAAGACAAATGTGACGGGAGAAATTGAACGGCTCTGAAAAGGGAATGAATGCTTCTAATACGCATACACAAAAAAACAGCGATCATGATTTAAAAATTAGTACAAGTACTTGTATGAAACAATCTGTACACGATGAACCAATTCATTTTGTAGGAAATTTAAATTATTAATTATAAATTAGTCATTTTGATTGTTTTGATAATTGTGTCATTGTAATTGGACGCGATGATTAATAGCTGGATCGTGGAATGTTACGGAAGATTCGATTTTTAGGAACAGTTTTAGGAAAATCAGAGTTTAAGGACAAATTTTCTTGATGGTGATTAAAATATTTTTTGTTGAGTTGTGAAATTCTATGGTAGATCAGAATATATCGTATTCTAACCCTTTCAGTATCTTAGAGCCGATATATCGGCTTTCTATTTTTAATATAATTTGAACACATGTAATGACACTTTATTTTTAGAAAATCATTAATTAATTAATTGATCAATTATGTGGCGTACTAAATAATTCCAGGCAGAAAGACTTAACGTACTAATTAAAAGTAGAATATTAATGGTAATAGAGCTTGCAAAAATTACCTGGCGCCGTGACCACCGTGGAAATGAAAAATGCTCGAGTGTTTCGATGTTGATTCAGAAACAGAACTGGATTGAATAGACCGAAAGCGGGTCTTAGTCATTTCGTCGTGAGCGTTTCGTCACACCGACCGCAACTATTTCCTCTAAATCCCCCGCAGGGGACTAACGGAATAAATCAGCTAATCGAATATTTATTAGAAACTCCTTGCGGTTGAGCGTATGCGATTCAGGAGCGTAGGGGGAAGGTAAAGAGGTGCGGACACTGGGGGAAAGAAACCTGCATATAACAAACATTACCACCAAAAAAAAAATACTAACAAATCTAAAAATACCTTCCAAAGAATCGAATCCCTCCTATCCCCAAGTCCATAAAACCGAACCAAGTGCGAGAAAAGCCAATAAAGGACAGTAAAAGGAACGTTGGAAAGGGGGATTCCGGCGTGGGTGTACGACGGAATCACAAGTATTATCGTTTACGTGGCCGTTGCGGGTGTGATAGTAAAAGTAAGAAGAGTGAGAATCGGTGGAAGGAGGAGAAAGGAGGGAAGGGTTTGTGGAAGAGAAAACGAACCGAGGAAACGTTTATGAAACCTGATTTTAATTAGTCCACAGTTTAATTACTCGGCAGATAAATCGTGCACGTGCACCGCATAAACTAGCCGCTTTCATTTTTCCCGGACGCGGCGGCCCGGCACGGTCGCGCCGCTTAGCTCTACGCCGCGAGAATGCGGGATGGGTCATTGTTGCTCTCCCGGGGTCCGTTCGCCACGGCGGAAAGAGAAATGACCAGCCGCCGCCGGCTTTAACCGTCATCGAGAGTCGGCTGGATAATAGTCAGTCGGTTTACACTGCCGTCACGTCGGTCAGTAATCCTTTCACGTCGAGGCGCCCCCTCCCCTCCTACGGGGCCCCATGGAGCTGTTTCATTGAAATACGAAATTTTTACGGTGGTCAGAGGGGGCCTGATTGACGGGGCATTGGGATCGATCAGGGAACGATTGGTATCCTCGATCGACGTCTGAGATCCTGACACTGGAGAGTCTGTCTTTGTTTTGTTTGGTTCATGGTTCGGTGTTACCGTAAACTGTATTTCGTTTGTTAGCCAGGGTGATCAATTCTCGTGCGGTGTTCAGGTGACCCTTTGTTGGGGTCTAACCCTCGGGCACTGTTCCCGAATCTGTTAGATTGTTACTCTGAGGATTAGATTGAACCGAAGTTCTGTTACAATTTGAAAAATTAAAAATACACTACCATTTAAAATACTATTGTACAACGATGTCATAAACGTAATAGTGCTAAAAATAATTGGACTGGCAAAAGTTTATGCGAGTTCCGAATTTCAGATACCAGTATCTAAAAATTCAAATGGAGCAGAATTTTGGACCTGGACTGGAGGATTTACTCCATTGATAATAACACTCAAACGGTATTAAAAATTGGAACGTTTATTTTATTGCATAATGAGTTATTGTTCCATCAGTCATGAAGTTTGGACCCATACATTTTGCCGGTAACGTATGTTGTCATTATTAATTTCAAGTTCATTAAATCAATGTCGAGTTAATTAAATAAAATTGTCTCCAAATCAGACAAATGTTCATTAAAAGAAAGCAGACGATTTATCAAGCGTCGCTACAGTATTATTTCCAATATAAAGATGAAAAAGAGGGAAGAGGGGAAAAGGCTTTCATTTTTTGTTTTATGAAAGTGAACACGTTATCAGTAACGGAATCATTGAAACGGGACCGTTTCGGGCAATAATATTGCCGTGGATGATACCCGGCACGGTGGAGCGTAGGTGTTAATGTACAGTCAACAAATCATTTTGTTCGTTTTGGGTAAAATCTGTTGATGCTACGCCGCGGGAATGCGGAATGGGTCATTGTTGCCGGCTCGGCCGCGGAAAGAGAAATGACCGCGTGCTCCTGTCATCGAATCATCCGGTTCACGGTCGAGATACATGCCGCATGCGTCGATACGCTGCCCATGTGTCCACGTATATTCATTTATATGTATATATACATACACACATATATATATATATATACATATATGTTTTTTCCATGCACAATTCTATACTTTTCCGCGCTTTTGCTGGCAATAAAACGGCGTCACCGCCGGGTAAAATCGAAACCATAAACCGTGTTAGGCATCGGCGGCTCGTAAAATTTCCGGGATTCACGCTCTTAGATCGTGCTACCAATTAAACGTGGGATCGTTTAGCGATCCAAATATAAATCTGAATACATAACTAATTGGCAATCGCGGCGATAAACGGGGATTTATACGGCTACTATTGGAGGGAAAATTGTTCTGTGGACACTAACTCCATTCGTCCATTAGTGGACGGTAAAGATAAGGATATATTCGATTACTGTTATCATTTCTAGAATAACGAATCTTTAAATAGTAAAATATACTATTTGTTACATACAAAACGACTTTCTTTATACTTAATTTCATTGCTTTAGTAATTAAGGAAAGTGAATGGTGTGATTTCTGAGACAGTGGACCTACAATACAACTACCAAATATAAATCTGCAACATTTTTACGCGATCGTATCCGTTCGTTATGAGCTGAACCGGTATTCAGTCGACGCGAGGCCAAGGATGAATCAAAGTTTGAGTTTCGCTAATTACAGATCCTGATACACCGTTCGGAGAAAATTGCCGGCCCTCGGTGTGCGTGTATCGGGTGCACGAAGGCTGGCAGCCGATATCCCGAAGGCTGGAGAAGCCGATAGGCGGACTTCTTCTCGCGACACGAATGGAAAACCTACTGGCGATGCCTGTTAAGCGGGGCACAACCACGGACCGCCGCCGATCTCGGTAACGGTTCTCCCCCCATTCTAATTAACATTCCGCGTATTTATTAGACGCGGATCCGCAATTAATCAGGTGGATTCAATTAGCGAATTACCAATTAGCACGCACGCGTTCACACGGTCTCGGACACCGGTTGAGATCCTGTTGGACGATTGGCGGAATATAATCATGCAGCACGGATCGCGGCCGTTCGAACCGATCGTTGGACGCGATCGAAGGATTTTTCCTCGATACTTTCGCTCATCTAGAAATCGTATTCCAATCGGATTTAACTGTCCTCTTGATTGGAGGTACACTAATACCACGTTCTACGTTACAGCGATGCCAAATCGTCGCTATCCTAATTACGGTTTTGTTTTAAGGCTCCCACAAACCAACGGCGATAGATTTTTTATAGATAAATTTTTGCGGAAATTTTTCATGTTGGTGTGAACAGTCACAATGCAGGGATGACGTCCGAACACTCAACGAGGATTTTCTGTATGCAATAAATGATACAAGGCACTATGAAATTGTTAAACGTCTGAAGTAAGTATTGTTTAGGAAATATTAAAGCTCGATGGATAACGCTTATGCTACTATGAAGTAGTAAATGTGACCAAGAATAGTCGAATGAAGAAATACAGACCAAGGTGATTGTGATAATAAGTGGTCAACATTAAAATATTTCTAGATTTTCTAGTTACTCGTGGTTTGGGTATGGATCATTTTTAATCGAGCACACGATATTTTTGATTCATAATACGGGGAAATTGACCTTAAAGTTTTTGAAAACAATTTCTACTGAAGTACTAGGTTGCAACTCACCTCTTTTCAGCCTCTTTCATCCACGCCTCGAGGACCGGCTTTATTTTCTGCGCGCTCTTTGGCGTGATGTCCAACTTTTCGAATCTAGAGCCAACAATATCTTATGATTCGTGATCGTAATGCGTGGTGCATGAAACTCGGGTTGAAAAAAAAAGGAAAAGATTTCACGACAAACGCGTAAAGACGAAAAAGTGAAATTTCATTTTACAGTTTACGTCACACATAAATTTCATGGTATTATAATTGGACTGCTGATCCTCGTACATTTATAATACATATATTCGCATTTAATTAACTGTTTCGTAATACCTGAACATAAATCATTAACTGTAGCACATAATTTTTTTTACTGCCGAACCAGAAGATCAACTATATTAAGGTAACTCCGTTGTATTTAAAAATCACACGGAAACAAGATATTCAATAATAATTAGTATAATCATTACGTCGACCATATGGAATTTCTATTTCAACATTGTATTACCTATGCACAGGTAACTACCGTGTCAATAAAACTTTCACCTGCAACATACTGAATACTACCAACAGAGAAAATAAATTCCTGCGTAACTTTCAACATTGCAAATTACTCCATAAAAATGTGACTCTGTATAAACACCTGCAGTCCATTTATAATAACTTCAACATTTAATGAGTTCCATTGAAGTAAATAACAATTAAATAGCCTTATTATTTCATCGAGGTGTCAAATCGAAGTTCGTCTTTACGTTTTTATTCGACTAAAGGAGCACTAAGTGGCATGCATTGACTCAAAAAACAGGACATTGACAATGCGTGCATGCTTAAAGGTTTTGGTGATGCCGTGTATGATGTTGCCAACGCGCTTCGATAGTCCCCCCTCTCCCTTCGTGGTTAGAACAGCCGCGAATAAGTGATTTTCGGATCCACGAGGTACCCCCTCGACACGTTATACGTCTTTGGCCGATACACATCTGGCATTTTCTTTTTCGCGCGTTGGCGACATCATGCCCAAGTTTGCCAATGCCCTGGCTCGAAGAGATAGCTCGTTGAAACATCGTAAAACAAAAGTGCTCCTTTCTCTTTTCCAAAAACGGAAGTTTAGGAAATCAGCGAGAGTAACTTTGCAGCTATACCCAAATATATGGCCCCGTTGTCTATTCGAATCGGCGAAGAATCGCAGTGTCATCGACACGACGGAGAGAGAGAGCGACAGTTTTTTCGAACATCTCGACAGACAAAAATCTCGTATAGGAATAATAGAGCGAAAGAGGCCACGAAGAAGTAAAATGAATGAAAACGTACGCTCTCCTCGGCGCATCAAAGGTAGAAGTTAATTCGTCTGGGATACATTGTATATGGTTTATCGTTTGTTCATCAGATCCGTCGTGGGACAATAATTTATTTATTTTTTTTTTTTTTCGTGACGACGTGGACACGACCACACACGCCGGCCCATGGTCTCGACACGGATTTTTCACATGCTTGGGTATAACTGCCGGAGGATTTGACCAAAAAAGTTCTCGATTCTTTGGGTTAACAATTGAGTAGCATGAAGGGGTTGAACGTACGTAGCTTGCTGAGAGGCAATCTGCGAGGCAGCGTACATCTGGGAAGCCAGGGCACTGGGGAACAATCACCAATGCTTAAATTAGTCGTCACGATAAGAATTCTAGGGTTGCGGAGAAACAGAGTTTCCACGCTGCCCCACCGGCGTTACCACGGTGGTTCCTTTCGTTCTGGCATGAGAGAGTGAAATAGAGAGAGATAGATAAGAGTGCTTCGACGACGTTTAGAAATCTTTGGAGGAACCAACGTGGCAGATCAATATATTTCTCGTATGGAACACGATTGGGAAAGAAAATTCACGTTCTGTCAGAATAGTCAATGTGATACAGTATTCCCTCCTTATAGTACACGATGTCGGGCTGATATCGCGTTTATAGAGAGCATTTGGGCAGGATTCTGCAATTCTTTTCATTGGTTAAAACCTTGTTTCCATTCGCTGCTTTTGTTATTGGCTAGACTGAATACAAGGCATGCCTTCTGTCAGTTAGAGAACGATATATTGATTATAAACAGGTCAATGAAGAGAGATTATAGGGAGGGAATACTGTATATTCGAAGAGTACTTGTTCTCCTCATGACAACAAAGAGAAATACCTAGAGAGCAGCGTTAGATTGTCCGGAATTTAAGTTATACATTTATTTTAACTATTGTACTAATAATGAAGGTTCAAATAAAGATTTCGTTTCATATATTATAATATCCCAGCACAGTTAATATTATTCCTTCACTGTTTTACTTCTCCTTCACTTGAATTCTTGAAGGAACAGATTTTTTGGAAAATCTTCCAGTGGATTCTGTAAACGTGGACCGTTTTATAACATAAAAATGAAGACTCACAGTACAAATAAATTGTACTATACTCTTTGCAATTATTTGTCACATATTTCCAATCGTATACATTAATTAGAAATATGTGACAGCAAAATTCTGCCAGTGACCTGGCACACTGTGTCGTAGACTATCGTGTTGCTTTCTAGTTTCTCATCAGCGGCGTCCGTTTGATTCGCGTTGATAGCGTACACGGCAAACGGTTACACACTCACCTGCATATGGCGCTTTGGCTGTAAGCTGGCCCTTCCTGCGCGCTAAGGGCCTGACCCACCTGGGTCTGCGTCAGACCCAGCGACAGTCTACGAATCTTAAACACCTTCGAGAACTCTCTCATCTCCTCCAGATTGATCCCGTCCACTATGTTGTTCGTGGCCTCGTTGATGGTAGGCTGATCTGTAATTAATGTTAACGAATTTTGAGTTTACGATTACATTGAAAAGTCAGAATTTATTGTTTTCATAAACAAGAAGGTTCTTTGCTGGATCCTATGGGTCAAGACTGGCATCTTCGACGATATATGGGAAAATCTATTGTCGATAAACGCATATCTTTCTTATGTAATGACTCCAGCGAAATAAATGTATCCTGACGATTCGTAATTTCCCACACGATCGAACAATGACTATCAGCGGCATCCATTGCCCCAGAAAGAGCAACGGGTAAGGCCTCCGTGGATTAAGAGTACAATCAGAATATGTTCGCAAAAGAATTAGGCTTGAGTCGTAATCGATCCATCGCGGATATGTACCGAAGCTCTGGGCGAGAAGCTGCCTAATGACATCAGGCGGCTTCGTTAAAGCAGCTCGAGGCTACACCGATTTCTCCCGTAAATCTGTCAGCCCCCGAATGTACACGCACGCACAACGTAGGTGCGCCCCCTCACATGCCCCGGCAATCTCGACCAGTCCGCCTGGTTTCCGCGGCGAGCAATAAACTTCGAATCCTTCTTCCGTGGCGCGCCGCTTCTGCGATCATTAATTTCCGATCGAACGCAGAACGGCGTCGTTCCTCGCCGCGCAAAAACGCAAAATCCTCCGACTCTCGCGATTCAAAGCGAACGCTCGTTCGTGGAATCGGTGAATATTCGAGACGAAATCAACATTTCAATGACGTGATTCGATCGAATTCTTTCAGACTTGGAGCGCTTGGAATTTTTTAGGAACCCTTTTCGCGAGAGACACTTGATGACTGTTATGACGTTACACTAAATAATCAACTGTATTGTCTAATTGTTGTTTCTTTAGATTGACCACACAAGAAAAATTAAAACAAACATAGTAAGTACTAAGAGCAGTGCGATCGTGTTCCTGCACACTGAAACCGGTTAATCTGTCTATTATTTTATATTTGAAGATTTTTAATAAACTTTTGCCAAGGAGCTATGCCAGAATAGATAAAATACAGATATAATACGATGAAAATTCTATAGACCCCGTCTTTTAATTCCTGTGAATGACGAATAAGGAACTAGATACGGCAGTGAAAGACATAAAAACATGTCTCCTAGTCTGAATTTTATGGAGTTCTTTGTTGATTTTAGTGTAAAATTTTCATGGAACTTCTGTACCTTCGCTAGGAGTAAGCTTGAAATTATTTTCGTGGCGTTAGGTTAACGAAGACAGGTATAACGGGCTGGACATTGAACTCGTTAGGTTCTAGACACCATCGATTATTCCACCGTCGTTGTGGCACTCGGAGCAACGATTGCGAATTATTAAAATTATTGTCCGCCGGCTGGGTGTTACGTGCGCGCCGTCGGTATCTTTATGGCTTCCCAGAAGGCAGCAAGGAACGATCTAATACACCGTAATGAGCCGAGCATTGTACGATATCCTATTAAGATTATTAAGCGCTTCATAGCGCGGCCAGAGTCTCGAACATTATTAATAATAACTTATTATTTATCAGCTCCGACCGTGCGTTAACTGTTAAAACGGCGAGAGACGGAAACGTGATTCGAGGTAGGTGGGCTGCGAAACGTGGTTAATATTGTGATGCGTGGTCGAAAGATGTAGTTAATGTAAATAATTTGTAACATAAAGTCTATAAGACATTTACAAATTATCCAGTGTCAGCGTAATGTCACACAACCTTATTAGTAACAGTAAACTAAAACCACCAAAATTAAAAATTTTAATCTTACATGTTCACCTGGTCAGTAGTGAACAGTATATACAAAAAAAAATTTTTTTTAAACTTGAGATTAATTTAAGTAGTACAGGGTCAGGGACTTGGACCAAGGCCAGTTGAAGAATTAGTGATTCCATCAATTAATAAAACAGTGCACGATGATTAAGGGAATAAGAATGCAAATCAAATCTTACTAGGTGAATCGTTCAGCAGATCGTCGTCCTCCGTTTTGGGACTGTGCATGCTGCTCGGCGAGGCCTTGACGCCGCTGGCTCCGCTTGGTCCATGGGTCGTCGTGATCGTGATCTCCCCGTTGCTTGCCGCGAGTCGGTTCAAAGCTGAGGCCGCGGATACCACGGACTCGTTCAAAGGCGACGATTGCTCGGGTCTCTCTCTGTGATGCTTCTCCGTCGGCTGTGAGGGACACACCGGCGGTTAGTTACGGATCAGTTACATCGACCGAGGAACGACAATGCTTCTCTACCACGCCAATTATGCACTTAATAATGAGACTCCCCCTCCGGGGTTCGAGACACTTTAGAGTCTAATTAACGGAAGAAACGGCGGCGGCCACGGAATACTATCTTAACGAGTCTTGGTCGGTATCGGGAATTATTCTGGTTGTTTCACTGATCTTAAGCTTCACGGGGACCACGGTTCCGATCGTATATCGTCCGTCTGTTTCGAGAGTCGATTCGTATTGTTATAGGGATATAGGTAGGGAGCGTGAAACGTGGCGATCGAGTCCAGTCGAGAGGAGAATGGGGAAGGTGGAATGTTAGTTATCGAGGAAATAGAGGTATATGGAAATTCTGAAGGAAAGAATTCTGTCTCGAATCGGGACTGACCCGAGAGAAGTAATAATTGAGGCGAACTAGGGAAATGCTGGGATATTGATTGTTTTCTGTGAGTGCAGTTTATTGGGTGGAATGAGATTTAGATACTCTATAAAATGGTTCACCTTTAGTGATTACCAACTATCAAATGGAATCAGCTGAAGGAAGCTGCGGTTGGTCACGGAAGCATCCGACCACTCCAATTACTCGACAAATACTGTTCAAACTGAAAATTCTTAAGGGGATAGTAAATTGTATTTGAAAATTGATTTTAAAGAAGTCCTAAGTAGTTTACTTTGTCGTAAATGAAATATAATGAACGATAATTACTGAAGCAACATTTTATAATCCATTATTTCTAATATTGCTGTTATTTAGCTACTTTTTGTTATGTATTCCTTGGGATATGAAGTAGTTATGGTGTCCAATTTTCAAAGTTCCTTTCCTGAATTCTGACATCCAACTTCAAGTGTATTTTATATTCGGCATTAACTATTTCAAGTTACATTTCTCTACCTTGATCAATTAATCATTTACTGCTTAAGATGTACAGTAGCAGCGTTATAAATAGCAACACAGAACTACGATGGTATGAATCTTTCGGTATGTCCCATGAAAAATTAATGCCCAGAACGTACGAAGCATCCTATCCTAATAATAACCGAATTCCTGTGTTAAACAGTTAAGTCCCAGTGACAATTTTAGAAACGTGTCACTGAAGTGTTCCAACTAACTGGGTGCGGATACTTTAATTCTCAACTGCAGCTCCATGTTTAAAGCAACACCGTTTGCCCCCACGGTTCACACAATTATGCATTCACCGCTGATTAAATATATATGTATAGCGTACTATTAATAGGATTTAATGTCGATACCGAAGTTCGTTAAGCCAGAAAAGACGGTAAATTATTCCGTTCCGTAATCAGCGGTTCACGTACCGTGTAATGATTCATGTGAGAGCTGTGTCGATGGCTGTGTTGCTGAGGCGACGTCGTCAGAAGCGGTTGCTGAGAGGCTTGGGCGGCCTGAACCGCCTGTGCAGCCTGTGCCGCCTGTGCCTGGGCGGCCTGCGCCACCTGGAGTAGCTGCTGCGGCTGCATCGCGCTCAGAAGCTGCTGGCTGGCCGAGCTATTGCCCAGAAGGTGGGGCAACGCGGCTGGATTCAGTCCTAGACCGGACGCTAAACTGGGACTTGTTGGAACTATGGTGGGGGAAACAGAAAAGGTCCACTTTCTACTTTCTGTGACTTGACACCTGGATGGGAAAACTGGGCTGAGCGCACTTGGGGAAGTAAATATAGGGGAGTTGGGGCTGATCAGAACACGATGTAGGGGTTAAAGAAATTCCTCATTGCTAAGATAGCTGAATCAGCCCTTCCCTGACTGTCTAACATGAGCTTTGCAACTTGCGCTCGCCTACCCTGTCATAGTTGGCCTCTTACTCTGTTCTCTTATAGAGAGTGAAGAACATTTTCAAGAACATTTGAATATAAACACCACTAATTTTCAAGCAATACAAATTGATAGCTGTATCCAATGGTCTATGTTAATTAATTACTAAAAACACATTTCCTAAGTAGAAGCTATGCACCTATACGTGTGTGACAAAAGTATTAATTCTGCCTCTCTATACGGTCACCTCTAGACCCCGAATAGTAGGCTACCGAACTACTAAACAGGTATTCTTGCATACGTCATTATACTACCTGTGAAGTCACCGTTGCTAGTCGGCGTGTTCAGTATGTTCTGAGGCTGGGCGATCGACTGAAGATTGGCCAGGGTCGTGGAAACCACCTGACCGTTGCTCAGCGCCAGGTTCACCATCTGATTGTTCGTCACATGGCTAACTGGGATGGTCAGTATAGTCTGCGAGGCGATTCCTGTCGGGGACAAAGAAAGGAAAGTCACGGCTAGATTAGAATCTAACGAAGTAACGACGACAGGGAACGAGGTCGCTTGATAATTCTATCCCCTTGGGCGGTCGGTGGGGCCGGTTGTATGAACGTGTCTCGAATCAATAGATACTTCATTTCCATTATGAACGTAGCCCACGCGTCGTTGATCCAGGAAGGGTAGTAAAGTTATCAGAGTCTCATAGAGGGATTATTAGGCAACCCATAGGGCAGGTAACCTCGCAGGCCAGCGTAGTTGGCAAACTATTATCGTCATCTTAATAGTGGGTACAGGTACCGGCACTGGACTAGGCTGCGAGAAGGACGCCTAATCATACTTAGAATAGTTTCGGGATTACCTCCAGCTCCGCTAATCTGATTACCCTGTACACGCGCTTAATATGATTACTGATCATGAGTACGTACCCGTGTTGGTACCTATAGCTAAGCTAAGCAAATCCCATATTCCGAACAGCCATAAAAGTTTCGCGTTCTGAGGTAAGGTCAACTGACAATCCGATTACAGTTTGGTTCAAGCGATATTTGATGGTGATATTCTCGCGGTCCGAGATTCTTTTATTGCAACGTCCTGAATGGGGTCTCCCGTGTACCATTTCTGTGACACCTTAAACTATTATGGTTCCGAGATTTTTCCACCTGATTAAACTGACCATTCCATACGAGTTTGAAATAGTAATTATCTGAACAATACTGAGATGCATTATTTACTCTAAAAGAAATAGATATATTCATGAGTTAAAATATATTTCATGAACGTCTGTTCTGTTACTTTCTAATGAAACAGGATAATAATTAGATACTACTTAAAATTGCAAGAGGATACTTCATATGCACTGATTTAACACAATTAAGAGATAATTGAAATGATAGAGTAACTCATTTCCTTGTTCACGTCACGGTCTAGATTCCGAGCGTAAATCGCAGATCCACGGTTGACCCACATCTTTTTCCAGCATGTACGTCAGCTAAAATAATCTTCATCTGACAAGCCTCTGATAGCTTATTCTTACACGATCTTCTGAAACATTCGACGTTGTCTTATTTTCGTTGTCGCGGGTGCAAGAACTCAATCGCAGTCCGCTAAAAGCCATCAATGATTCAATCACTGTTGCTTTTGATCGCGGTCAGATACTCGGCGAAATTATTCGCGGCCTTGTTTATCCGGCCACCATCACCGTTTTTACACCACAACTTCGAAAATCCGTTCGTTCATTCTCGATTTAACCGGGCCAAACTGGCGCAAAAGTTCAGGGGGATCGAAAAAGTTACGCTCAAGCAGCACGTATTTAACCATTTCCTGTGTTCTGCATAATTAAACCTGGAGCCACGGGGAATATCAACCGTACAAACTCGTCCGTGATCCGGGGGATCCATTGATCGGTCAGTGGACACCGAATGGATCGAAAGTGGTATTATAATCGAAACGGTTTTCTATCTGTTCTACTTGCAAAAAATGAATCGATAATGTGCACCCAATTTAGTCGCGTGGAATCGTTTTTTTTCGAGAGAATTTAATGGAAAAATTCGTCAAACGTGTGGACATTTGAATATAATATGAGTATGGTAAAATTGTGTTAATGATTATCTTTTCCCCGTATTAGTTGTTCAAATATTGACAGAGACGTATACGATGATAATTACAAGTCTGTATTATACATTTAATTAGGAGACGAGAAAAATGAATAACGTGAAATATGCAGAAAAATTAAACTAAGAGTAACAATGAAGAATCGTAATTACCAGTGTACAAGGTGAGGCTCAGCGAGAGAAACCCGCTGTTTGAAAACCTTGATGTGATTATTTGGATTTTATACATTCACAACAGATGGAAAAGTGTAAAAAAAAAAAAGAAACTAAAACATAATTCTTATTAAAGTATAATACAGAGATTATTTCCTTCTGTATTTGGTAAAACCATTCGTTGAGGCAACATTAAAGTAATTGTTGGCTTTAATTATTCAAAAAAAATTATAATCTTGTTCCACTAAAAAAGCAATGAAGATACTGTGCTCGAAACACAACGAACTTTTCGTACAACTGAATACAAGGAATCGCCGTGTCATCATACGACAATTTTGGCATCAGGCCTGAACAACTCTTGAGCGTCTTTTTGCGACGTCGATCAGGGCTCAATCGAGCGTTAGTCAGTTAGGATCGAGTCAGCCGAAAAGCAGTGCAAACATTATTTGCCACCACGTAACTCGTCATCCTACCACGACTGGTCCATATCCACGAACTTCAATCCACTTAGGCGGACTCCCAAAGTTCTCCTTACCCTCCTCTGCTCCCACCCACCCCCAGCCCTTCCTTCGGTACCGTCGACCATCCCTCTCTTTCTCTCCCTCTCTCCCTTCCAATTGCCAGAATAGGAACCCAACTTGGTAGAAACGAAGTTAGCGCGAACCGCAATCGATATAATAGCGGCCGAATCCGCGGAGCTGTGATGTCCAGCCAGAGAGTACTATGGTCAGGGCTGGGCAGGGCGGGACGGTCCCGAGGAGACGAAGGGGGAGTTATTCGTGGGTCTGGAAAGGGGTAGTGAGACGTTAATTATACATTGAAATTAGTTGCAGAGTTTGCCCTCTGCTCGCCAGGCTAGTCTAGGACCACTAAGTATGGACGACGTGGCCGAGCCTTAGTCCAAGCCTGGTCAGAGATAGTCGATATTATATTATATATATATTACTCTGTATATATATGCAGCTACATATATATCGTCACATCTTGATTGCACAACATTATGCGCCGGCACATCGTGTAGATTTCACGATGAGCCCACTCGTACTGATTTATGCCCACGAAATTCGAAGGTACTTAGTCGGAGGGTTATTGTTCGAGATTTCTTGCCCCGGCGATACCCCGGGACCGGACTATCTAACGCCTGGGACCTTTATCTCGCCAACCGTTTAATTAAATTTCGCCCGTAAGGCTTCGGCTATTAGCGTCGAACGTTTTAAAGAGAATGGGGATGATAACTCGAGTCGAAAGTATCGGAAACATTCATTAACGGGGATTTGTTTCATACGGTGAACACGGTTGTTAATGCGTGTGATAGACACTGTACTATTACTGACTAGATTGATGGAGTAATTCACAGAAAAAAGAATTCAATGAAATACTTGTTCCCTTATTGATAAGTGGCACTTCGTGGATGGAAAGAATTGTTGAAACGTCTTATTTAACTGTACTTTTACAATTATTTTACAATGAACATTTCCCTGTAATTTCATCAGGAATTGATTCCACAATGTTCAGCTCAAAGAATCCGTGTTCGGTTGAAGGCGTCAGTCCCACGACATTAGCTCTCAAAAGGGATAATTTTCACAAAACGAGGCCATTTGAATTTCTACTTTACAACCGTTCCAGAGTCACGGTATTGAAAACGCCTTGAGGAGGGCCACCATCGATTTACGCGACACGTTCACCGTTGACGGCCTTATTACCATCAAGAGGAGAGAAGTTTTGAATGGGTGTCAATCAACGGTCATTTGGAAAGCTGAAAGGGCGCGGATACATAAGAAACAGAAGGCTTACCTTGCGACGTAGGGATAATAAGCTGAGCCCCTTGAATGCCTTGCACCAATTGACCGGACGTTAGGACGAATTGAGGCATTGCGACCGGTTGCGGCTGAGATAATAGTTGAGGTAATGTCGCCATTGGCGCCGAACTTGGTGGCAGGAGGTGTGGCGCAGCTGTCGTACTCGAGGCTGTTGGTACTGTGCCACCTGAACATCAAGATTCATGGTTTTAAAATGATAGCCGGTCGCTTATCTTTATTTTTAAACGGTCAGCCTGGAATCACGTTCTATTCCTTACCACTAGACTGCGGATTTTATGTATTTATAATCTATAGGGGTCTGTAAAATACAATAAAGGACAAAACTTTCATCGGATCCAATAAGTTTTTTAGTTTTCTTGGGACCGAATATGATACTCGAAAAAAGAAAGAAATGTCTACATTTGCTCTTCTCTGTTTGAATTGCTTTAGAAAAAATCATTTTGCATAAAAATCCACAGTCTACTTATTACCGATATGTATGCGATAAATCAGCATCGCTTTGGATTCAAATTTTCGTCTCGAATCAGAGATCCTTTCTACGCGTGAGGAGCATCGTATGAAATTGTCGTGACCACGGTTGTTCAAGGGTGAGATAATTAGTAGCACGGAATAAAATTGAAAGGAGGGTAGTCTCAAATTTCACGTCACTTATGGCCACGCGTTTCCATTTGAATCGTCAATTGGAAATCCTACCGGATGAGCTGACAGTGAGATTCAAGGGCGTGTTGATGAGCTGATTGTTACTCAGCCCCGTTGTCATTCCCTGGAGACCCGCGGCTAGTGAGGCGACTTGCGGAAGGTTTTGCAGGCTCGCCAGATTCTGAAGGCTTTGCAAAGTTACCATCCCGGCCACTGACAGGGGAAAAAAGAATAGAAAGTTTTAGGATCCGATCGAATTCTAGATAACAGCTGTAAAATATGGGGCTCTTATGCTACGTGTCCACTTGATATGTTACTACCGATAGGAGAATTTATTCGTGGACACTGGCATAAAAGAAACAACCTAACAATTCCATGAAGTATACTCTCTAATACACTCAGGTTTTGAAGCTACTCTCGGGAGCAAACGTTTCTGTGGACACGTAGCCTAAGATTCTAAAAAGTCTCAGTTCCATTTGAAATTTTGAGTAGATTGATTCTATAACTAGAATGTTAAATCAAAGCTAAGATTTACTTCGTTCTCTGTCAATTATCCTTTTGCTTTATGTTACGAACGTATGAAGAACAGCCAGAAAATATACTACAAAGTCCGAAATCGGAACTTTTCTTGTAAAGTTTAATTTCTATTCAATTTATTCTTATTAATGGTCAGAACTTCTACAGCAATGTAACACGGCAAGTGTCGCAGTCTATTATTTTTATCGAATATATCGTGGATTTAAAAGGAAACCGTACTGATTTAGAAAGAGGATTGAAAAGTTTAAAAATTTTGTAGAATCCTTTTTACTTAGTGTCTGTAGACGATCCCACTCACTTGTCCCATTAAGATGTGCCTGCGCCACTGCAGCCCGTTTCGCCTGGTGAAGATTTTCAGGTGACGGGCTGCGTCGCCTCTTCCGCGCGTTCCTCAGGTCATCCATCATCATCTGATGCTCATGGAGCGAGCCAATTGTGGTCGCCGGCTCGGGACTGCCAACGCTACTCCTGTCGCTGTCCTGCAACAAACACAAATACGAAATGGTTAGCCATGTGTCAATTTAATTAATAATATCAAGTCGCTCGAGACCCTTCGTTATCTTTCGCTCGAGTCGAGATTCGAAGGTCTATTGAATGTACAGGGACATAAGAAAAGGGTATAAGACTTGTTTACAATCTCTGTTTAGATCCCCGATGAAAATATCGTATATTGCAGGACGAATCATCGATGCTTCGTGAATTCGAAAAAAAAAATTTTTTTTCCAGATTCATGGAACTCGAAGAGTGGGAACACGGAAAAATATTATTAATTGCGATTGAAGGGGTTGAGGAGGGAGGCGGGCGGAGGTGAAAACGAGAGAAAAGTCAGCGCGTGGCTATCGGCAACGAGAATGGTCATACTTTATTTCGTTTATTACGCTTGCGTTTGAAACCTTGTATTTATACCATATTGATAACGATTATAAAGTATTGGCCGTTGCGATGGCAACAAGCGTACCTCGCGGAGTGCTTTCGGCTATATTTTTCGTCTGAAACTCTGATCGCGTGGCGGACCCGTTGACGTCCCGGAGAATTAATAAGCCGAATAATAGCTCTAGGAAAGCTTGCTCGTGTACAGCGGTTGTCAATCTTTACCGAACCACATTTTAATTATTCTCGATCAGAACTTACTGGTAAAAGATTTTGTTCATCTGTAATATTAACTTTTGAGATTGCTCTTTTTAATATAATCGAGCTTCTATTACATCTACTAATACCCATTATTTCACACATTTTCACATCGAATGTTTCGTTTCACACCAATAGAATGATTCCCCTCGCCTCCATCGACCGCATTAAATTTCTCCGCCACAGCCCTCCAATTCCATAAGCAACCTGCACACCAACAGAGCACTCCCCGTCCAGCCATTAAAAAAAATACACGAGGCTTCATACACTAGCACCCTCTTTTTTCCTCCTTACTGACCCGAAATCAATCGAACGGTCGCGCGCGCAAAGGTTTTAACGGAGAGGCCGGGCAATCATTCTCGTCGAAATGCTCAATTATACGCGCGTGGTTCGTTAACGTACACCACGCTTTTTATTGCGGACGGCCACGTTTAACGCTGCAAAATTGATTAATAATCATTCACGGTCCAACTGGCCGACGTTGAAATGCTTCGATACGAAATAATGGCGGGTGTAGACGGCCCTCCAGAAACAGTGGATGTTGAAAAAAAAAAAAAAGGAAACGTTGGAGTGGGGAGCAATAAAACCGCGGAACGAATCATCGAGTACAGAAAAATCGACACGAGTCTACGGAATTTTGGTCCCATAATAAAGCTTCCGCTTCCTCCGATCGGCTCATAATGCGAGCTGGGGTTCTTTGTCCGGGCGATTCTTCGACGAAATGAAGCTCGTTAACCGAAAATCCCGGGGCGCGATAATACGATTTTAAGCGTAACGGGGGATGCGTCGAAAAACTGCAGCATCATTTCGCCGTGTATCGCAACGGCGATGCATTGTATAAACATAAATAATTTGCATCGGGAGATTTTTCTATTGTACAGCCGTCGGCGTGGCAAATTAACGGGCGACTGTAGACGCGCGCTCTGGTTCAATCAGCGCCGCTCGGGATATATGTACGTGTGATATATATTGGCAATCGAGTTACTGAATACTTTTTATTGTGCATACGATTACAAAAGTATTTCGAACGGTCTTGAAACGGATAGGATAAACTCACGGAGTTTCGAATGCAACGTTCGACGTGCGTGTGTATTATTAATCCTGCTATTCTCCTAACTTATTCTTCACGTTTGTGTCTCGTGAAATAAAATTATTTCCAATTTTGAAATGATTTGTTCTTCGGAAAGGGAATACACACAGAAAGTGGACGTGAAATTTAAATGCGTTAGACACTAAAAATAAAGATTTGAAAAAATTCCTACCTCATTATCACATTTATAAATGGATGTCTAAAGTTGTGAATTTGCATAAACATCCGCGGCATAATTATAACCAATATCTTACAGAAACCTCTGCCCTCCGGTAGTTCTCAAATCCCTTTCAGCTCCAGGAATTAATTCATCCAGTTCAAATCAAAAACCCTGTCACCAACACCTAAGAAAGACGTCCACGACCTTGCAAAATAACGAATCCGATCGTGGTCACGGTGTAACGCCTTCTATCCCAGAGGTTTCGTTTCGTGAACGAAGGAAACGGTGAATCGAACGTGAACGAGGGAAAGGGTAAAAGAAAGAAAAAATCACGGCGCGTATTAATCATTCGTTCCGTATCCCCGCGGTTTCGTGCCGGGCGATATATAATTCATGCATATTTACGGGGATGCCGGAGGAATAATTAACGAACGGCAGCGCATTAAGGCGACCCACTCTGTGTGTATACGTACGTGCACGTACAGTCGGCTTCTAAGAAGACTATCTAAATTATAATAAATCGATGGCGTACGCACGGGGGCAACGTCGATGGTTTACCACCGCTACGAGTCCTCTCACCTTTTCCATCCCTTTCTGTATATATGTGTGTGTATCGTATCGATGGGCGTCGTTGTACGAAGTAATGTTACTCGACGCGACGGCAGCGACCCCCCTCCTCTTTGCATAATGCCATGGAAATATGCTGGAACGTGTATCGCCATAGTTGGATACAGATTAAGCGTGTTAGAGCTTCGACACCTCGGCTAATTCGCGAAAAAGGAGTCACCCGGCCTGGCTCGTTCGCGGCCCATGAATAAATCCGACGAGAGCTTCTCGGCTAACCGAGACGACTTTAGACGAGGATGATTTTCCACCTTGACGAAATGTATTTCGACGGGGAGAATTTTGGGGGAGCAGACGCGCGCGACTTTGGTGACACTTTGCCGAGTGGAGGAACAACGTTTTCTGCTTGGAATGAGATTCTGAACACTCGTTGACACTAGAACTGCCAACTATAAACGTATATCTATTTTTATCGGATTGATAAATATGACAAATTTCTGAAAATAGTGAATGTTCTGTTGGTAGTATTCGTTGTATTAACATAGGTCGTAGTTCTGGTGTTTGTAATCCACCGGATTTGTTATTAGTATTTTTTTGGAGGGAAATAATTGGTTTATATTTAGGGTATTTGTGCTTATTATTCTTGCCACTATGGTTTAACCCTCGTGACCTGAAAGATCATTTAGTAGGTATAGTTTACGTACAGAGAGAGATATATAAATCGAACCCTCCGAATATCTTCGAAATCGATGATACCCCTATAATTTCTCCTCAATTTGAAATGTAATGACTATAATTCCCCACCACAATAATGCAGCTTTTTCGATCTCTTCATAAAAATATTCCATTTTGTTTTTAAAACATACATATGGAAAAATACAAAACTCACCCCAACACCTAACACAGAGATGATAGTCCAGCGGCTGAAGGACGGGCAAGCTATTAACCGGATTACAGCGAAACGACACATTCGACTTTAATGGCACGGAGTCGAATCAGTATCGTCAACGGGACGAAAGTTTCATCAATCGAAAGTGTCGATTTCGACGGGAAACGAGGGACGATGGAAGGGGTAGAGCAGCACACAGGGGTGAGAAAATAACGAGCGTCACTGGATTCCCGGGTAAAAGTGGAAGTTATCAAATGATTCGAACGCGGCCGCGGCCATTTTTCTGTATAAAAGGGAGAGAATATCCCCTCCCTCCCCGTCGTCCCTCCTCTTCCGCGTGCTGTAATTTCGAATTTTCGTCAAAGTCGTACAATGGACTGGTCGGCCGCGGCGCCATTGGTTCGGGGCATTTCATTGCATAAAAAATAGATAAAGCCCGGTCGATAGGTAACGAACGAAAAATAGGAGGCGCAGGGAGGCCACGGCGGTAGTTCAATTTTTTTTTTCGCCACGCAAATTCGTAAACGGCTATACTCGACGGTATGGCCACCCCATATTAAATGGACGAGGCGAGGGGGATTAGTTGAATGCACCCGGGCCCCGAACATTTTGCTTGTAAAAGTGCGCCCGCCGATGTGTATGTACATATATAGTAAGCCGTAGAAACGTATGTTTATGGGGCTTTCGGCATTTCGCATAAATTAATCAGCGGGACTGACCCTTGCGCAAATATCGGGGCGTCGTTCGCCATTGATGGAACCGGCACGCAACCACCCCCCCGCCCCCGTTCTTCTAGAGAAAAGACATTTTTGGCGAATCCTCGATTGCACTCGTCCACGAATATAACGAATTCATAGTTGGTGTAACGATGAGGGATGTTTTAAATTGTACTCCTGTGAAATGTTTTACCAGAATTAGAAATTACATGTTTGATGTAAATAAGGAATTTTTGTTGTTCAATTGGCGGGCCAAATTTTACTGAAAGAAAGCTCAACGTCTGTAGACTGTTAGGAATCAGTTATATTAATCGTTTTGTCTTTTTCCACGATAGACATTATTGTATAGTAAATGGTAAACTGTTGAATAAATCCAGTCTGTCATCAATACTTTATTCTATTTCATTCCCAACTGCATATATTCCTTTTATAAATCACTGTAATAATATTAAGAATTCCAGCTATCAATATTGATAATAATTTTAGTGTGTTACTGAATATATGTATATCTGCACGAAGTAATTAAGAACACTCATGTTCGAGTGCTGTAAAAACAAATGTCCTAAATGCGAACGTAAAGAACAGTGAGCAAAAAATTCTTAGAGGGTAACTTTATCCAACAGGATCGATAGATTTGTTAAGCCAGTTAGCGGTGAAAGAAATAAGTTTCCATTAAAACAAAGCAGAAAGTAAAACCGTTCATTAAACTCTCGTGCGCGCAATTCACAGTGTCCTCTCATTGACTTCATTACCGTTTCTAATTGTTGTCCATCCATTTTCGTATTTTGGCAGGAATTCCCAATTTCGTTAACAAGTTCACTCCTCGTTTTAATTACCTCAGAATAAACTCCTCACTTCAAGCGTTCCCATATATAGAAACACGCACATGGGGGGATGAAAAAAGCGTGCTGCATTTTGGGGACACAGCTTCAGCCACAAAATCACTTCCAACATCTTTGAATATAAACATTATTCTACCGTCAACTATAAAATAGTGCTAAATACTTCCAGAATATAAATGGGTACTTTTATACAGAGTATAAAAATAATATTACACAGAGAAATGAGTTACAAAATTGCATTTAGAAGGAACGATGTATGAGGGTCCAAACGTTTCCACATTTCGCTGTTTACTACTACTTAAGTCCGCCTTCCGAGGGTTAAATAAATCGTTGGGCTCCAAAAGGTTCGCTTATGTTTCGTAGTGTGACGCTATGACAACTATATGAAACTTCAAATTCAAAAATATGAAAAATCGTGAAAAAATCTGTTGCCCACTGTCACCCAACATTCACCTGTAAACAGTCTACCCAATTTACCCAATCTATTTCGATCCACAAATTCCCCCTAGAATTCAGAGCGAAAAGCTCACACAGTCATCCCCCGATAGAAACCCCAGAAAACCACGATCTTCGACGGTCAGAAACCACCGGAAAACCAGTCGAATCCGCGGAGAGCAATCGGCGGGTAACGCGCGGCGTCAACGGTAGCCGGGTTGTCGAACGGGATGGTTACGATTTAAATTCCGCGGGAAGGATCGTTCGGTCGGCGGGTTCCTGGGGCAGTAAAAAATCGTTAGCCGGCCCTCACGGGCCATCTCGCTAATGCGAAAAAACCGTGGTGCAGCATTCTCTGGTTGAGAGGGACCGGATCGGTTCGGGGGTGAGGTAGGTAGGGAGGATCGAAAGGGTGGGGGTGTGTGTACCGGCAGGGTGGCGCGTAGGGTAGCCAGAAAGAGAGAGAAAAGGGTAGAGACGAATAAAAAAAAAAAATCGCCAACGGAAAAAAGAATGGCGTCCGTGGGTGTATACAGGTTGGGTGGGGGTGGAAGGGGTTGGAGCGGGATTGGGATACACGGTCGTTGGAAATGCAACAATAAACATTACTTATCGGCACGGGAGCCTTTAACAATGCGGATAGGACGAGAAGCGGCTCGCGGCCGCTCGGAAAAGCGCAAGTTTTTTGCAATAAAGTCATTTCGAGGCGTTTGAGTTATGGCGTAATTCGCGTGTGCAAACACGCCTGTGAGCACTCGCGCGCGCGCACACGCGGCCCAACAACGCTCCGCGGGTCCGGGGCTCCCATTGATTAGTATTAATGACTTAGCTGCACTCATTTCGCCCGAATAAAAGTAATTGGATTTGGCTTCGACCCCGCGGACCGCGCCAACGGTGCCTGGCGTCGGTGGCGTCGGTGGCGTCGGCGGCGGCGTCGGCGGCGGCGGTGGCGGCGTCGGCGCAACGAAAACGACGGCAGGCATGTAAAAATACATTAATATCTGTTTGCGCTTAATAAACGATAGCCGTGCGCGCGCTCTGACTTCAGACTAATGGCCGTATTCCGGAATCGGTAATACGCGTTTTTATGTTTCATTCTATGTATAGAACGGTAGCCGCGTCCCGACCGGTTTCCACCTACGTTTATTTCCCGCCGCTATCTTCCGTATCGATCGATTTCTCTCTTCTCGTTGCATTTTAAAAGGTTTCGTCGTACCTTTTTGTTTCTGGTTCGTTCGTTCTTTTTTTTTTTTTTTTGGTCTTTTTCATCTCTGTGTCGATCTCTCTCTGTCTTTCTCTATCACGCTGATTCGAACGGGTTCGTTTCGGTTTGGCTTGGTTTGGCTCGGTTTGACGATAAGCATTTTGTTCCGCGTGCAACTTTTCGCTCGACTTGTTAATGGACTTTTGTTGGCCGCTTTGATCGGAATCGAATTTTGCCTGGCTGTAATGTGCGAGTGAATTATGTTAGGGAACGGTGTTTAATTTATGTAAATTCGGCACGGCGGTCATTAATCACTTGTGGATTCGAAAGGAAGCGGGAGATCGTCGAGTTCTGTTGAGAAGTTTTCTAGATTCTGGAGAAGAGATTAATTTGGAAATTCAGTTTGTATGTACTGGGTGTTTTGTAATACTATAACGAAACATTACTTTCGCCCTTACAAAATATACAATAAGTATAGTTACGTAAACAAATTTCTACCCTAACAATTTGGTCAGTGAATTTTTATAAAACATATCCAATTGGCGATTTCGTACCTGACTACCATTTAATATCCGCCCCCCCCCCTGCAGTAGTAACAAGAAGTTACAATTCAATTACGAAAAAGAAAACAGTACAAACCGACCATCGCGTTTCACGAAGCGCCGAATAAGGAGAACACCAAATTAGCTTGAATTCAACGATCATTCGACTGCAGTGAATAAACTAGGCCACCGCGCGCTCAGATACCCCCCAAGTGTCCGCGCTATAATTAAGCGATACCATCTCCGCAGGAAATCCCGAAATTTAATATTATCTCATAATTGCCCTCTCGTAACACGCGGACGACAATTACTGGTGCGGAAATCTACAAAACCGTGAGAAATGCGATGAAAAAAAAAAAAAGACACAGAAAACACGATGGCCCCTCGATCAATCCAGGAGAACCTTCGCGGCGAAAGAGGACAAGAGGGAAAATAAGATGAGAAAAGAAAGAAAGGAATAAAAGCCCATTAACAAAGTCCGTATCACGAGGTAACAGACCCACCAAGACACTTTTAACTCACACCGCGTAACCCCGTCACGAATACTCCATTGATCGGGATTAAGGATTATCCGTGGCCATCCACACAGACAAAGAGAGAACGACATAGTGAGACAGAGATAGAGATATAGAACGACAGAGAGCGTTCGGGCGGAGCGGTGCGAGGAAACGATGAATTTCCTCGACGACCTAACCGGGGGTATCCTAACGGGGACGTGCTCCACGGGGGTTGCAATTATCACGTGGTCATTGCGAACCGTTGTTATCGGGACTACGGTGGCGGGGGGTTAGGGGCGGAGGAGACAGAGGTGCTACACGGGTGAGAAGGACGAGGATAGAAGACAGAGGCGACAGAGAGGGGAAGAAAGACGGACAAACGAGAGAGTCGACCGACCCCTCGGCACAGGCTGCTTTGTCTGTAAGTGTAATTAGTCCAGGGTGGGGTTTCTGCCAAGAGGAAGCGAGAACGAGAGCACAGAGAGAACCGAGAAGGAGGGAAGGTAGGGACGAAGCGAGGGGCGAGAACCGTAGGAAAAGGGTGGTTCATCCTGGGGGTCTCCCTTGCCGCGCCACCGTGCCCCACCACCGCCTTATTTATATGCAAATGAGCTTCATTTCGCGATATTAATGTTCCACCCGAGTCGGCCTCACCCGCCGCGAAAGGGTGCACGGGGATACGCGGAAAAGGGTTCGTCTCTGGAACCCCCGTATATGTTTACGACCGTTTCGTTCGTATTCGGGCTGGCGAGCGACGCTTCGCGATTCGCCCTCGCCCGAAATTACCGGCGTCGATAGTCCACGGGTTCGACCGACGGGGGTGTCTGATGTGGAATCGAAGGGTGGAATGGCATTTATAAAAGTGCTAATACTACTTTTTCCTAGGGAATATAACCTATCCTCTTCTGGAAAAACGTTATTTCCTAACACGATTTTAAGCATGATGATTCGTTTTTATTTTAATCGTAACACATAGGAATTGAACGATCTGATTTTTTTATAGTTATGCTACGCTGTGTGTATTATGGAAAGATTAGAAACATATTTAGGGAATTTCTGATCATTTTTTAGAAATTTTGGCGTATCTAACAACACGCAATTCTATATAGATTAATCATCATGCACTGATCGGCCGAATTTAATCCGAAGCCAATATTCGATTCTTACCTACACAGTTTAATATAGAAATTTCTAAATTAATTTGACAACACTATCTCACCTATATTACAATCTAGTGACAAGCAAATATATTTCCCTAATTCGATTCATATTTACCCTCACTTTACGTACTATTGCAAAAATTTATCGAACAGTGCAGAGAGGTTAAACAAATTTCGATTACAACCCCAGTTGCCGTCCCCATATCCAATAAACATTTCCCAATTACGATACATTTTTCCCTCAGATACGAACGACCAAGAATCCGTAATTTTCACTCCGCGAATTTCCCTTAATCTGCGCCTCTATCTAGCCGACCGGGTCCCTTATCAGGAGCCCGAGTCCGATCCAGTTATGGTAATCGGGTCGGTTCGGGGAACGTACAGCGGCGTGAAACCGAAACTCCCGTTTCGCGTCTAACCGAAAACTGGACGGTTTGCGCGTGCTTGCTGGTTCTGTCTTTGCTTTGACGAGTCGCCTAGCGAGCACGGAATAATGACCGATTTATCGTAACGGGTTTGGAGGTTGGCAACGGGTAGACAGACCCCCATCAGGCCCTCCAACGGGTTAAATTAACAACAGACAAGCCACTTGAAACATTACCGTGGCTTCCTAGTCGAGGCCAAGAGGGGTTATAGGGTGGTCCCTCCGCCCTGGTACCTTACTCAACATAAATTAGGGCCGATAGAAAGGGTAGATTGCAGAATGTTGAGTGTATAACGACCGACGCCGCTCTGTTCGGTGGCTTATGTCTCGAGCATCCGCGGCTCGAGCGCGTCTTACTCCAGCGGCACACGCGAGCCCCGAAAAATCTTCCCTGCCACACGCCATTGCATTCTAATGCGGCCACCTGTGTAGCCTGTGCTTCGAGACCGTCGCACTGATTAGCGCATACTACTAATAACAACCCTATAAAAAGAATCCTTAATCTTTTGATGTGTTCGTCGATGGTATTATTTATGGGGCAGAGAATTTAAATTGAGAGACTTTTATTCGTGACAAATGTTGGACCTTCTGGAACATGTTTTAATATGTTGAAAAAAGATTTAAGAAAAAATTGATTATATCGCGTGTTGAATAAAGGACAGAAGTCCTAACTAATAAACGTCAATGAAGAAATGGAAGTTAGAATTTTAAACCACAAAACGATATCACCGTCCTGTCTCTCTATAAGTTCATTACATAAAATCAGTAGGATGCTAAAGTAAATCATACCGAGAACAGAAATAAAAAATGCAATCTAAAAAGCAAGTAGGAGGATATAAATACCATTGAGGACGAGCACAAAAGTGTAGACAGTGACGTCCAAACAGCAAAGACAGATCGTACACTGCTGCGCGAAAAGACACTGTATTTAGAAGTTTCGGAACGGCGCATTCGTTAATGGTGGCGAATCGCAGGGCGGCTGAAGTTTGACCAACTTCGTTCGTGATCCTCCCCCCCCGCCCCTCAATCAGACGTAACGCGGTTTCGCGTGGAAAGTTCTCCAGCGTAATTACAGCTCAGACGACGGCGACCGTGGCCGTCCGTGCATTACCGTTTCCGTCATTCTTATAATTTCACGTCGGCGCGCGATGGTGGAGTGGGCGTCGTGTGTCCAAACGGGTCGTTGGAACGCATTTCGGAGGAAACGATATTTGGCTATAATGAAGGATCCATTTACAAGTAAGATTCAACCACCCACCCCCGGTGCGACTTCATTACCCCACGATTTTAACCGCGAACGCCCCGCGGCATTCGTAATGAGCGATGGTCATTCATTTTAATATCCATTAAATGCAAATCCCCCCCCCCCCCTCCAACCCCCTCTTGCACAAACGTTTACTCCTATTTCGAATTATTTCGCTGACTCGCCGTAATTAAGCTTTTCGAAGGGACTTGGGGAAACATTACCTACGGAGGAGTCGTTACCGGTAACGATGCCCCACACCCCTTCACCGATGCTCCACCCTCACACCCTTAGCTTCGTCTAGGTGCACGGCCACCCCGTAACGTCACTCACCATGACGATTATTCGTGCGCGATAACCGCGAAATTTAAATTGTAAGGCACATTGTCTTCTTCCCGGTTAAGGATGAGTATGGAGACAGTAAGCGTAGCGAAAGAGAGAGAAAAAAAAAATAGCGGAGCGAGAAGAAGAGAATGATGGAGAAAAATAAACGATCGCCTTATCTTCGTCCGCGGCGTTTAAAATATTCATAAATTCCTGCGTTAATAACGCTGCTTTTATAATCATTTTAATAAAACTGATACTCGACCACGTTGACATAAAGTTCGCTCCCAACCTCGCCCACCCCAACCGCGATTTCCATATCGCGGTTCAAGTGCTCGCCGGGACGGAAAGATATTCCATTGAATTTTACAAATTATAATTAAAATGAGCCCGTAATTACTCGGAGGAAAAGAGCAATCCGAGCGCTGTATCTAATTTCTGTCGTGGAATTCGGTACGCGACGGTGGCTCGCGGAGGTTTGCACGACTGGGATGAGGATTCTTCGTGAGAAAGTATTCGATTGACCGAAAAGTAACGTTGGATTTCTGCGGTAAATGGTGATTTATTTTTGCAAGAAAGTAGAAAGAGCTTTGTCTACTATTATTTTATAAAACCTATCCAGAAGAGGGATAACTTATTCTTACCTGAAAAGGCAACAAATCATGTGAACAGAATTGGTACATCTGGTGAATAGAAATACGTACATTTAGTGCAGTATTTTAAGGAAGTAATCGGTTACTTTGCAAACTTTCTCCGCAAACAAATATTTTACGCCCTCCTCATGACCAAAACACTTGAATATGTATAAATTGGAACATTTACCTTACTGCAGAAAATATCCAACTGATTCAGGAAAATATTCATCCACGACACAGTGAAGACAACTCAACGATCCGTCTACAAACCGTTCTACCCCCGCGATCGGCCGATCCCGCCCAGATTCCGACCGTTCTTCCCCAGCAGACATCTTAATGCCCGCGAGTCGTAAACACCGCGGACGTGACGTAAATCTATTCGCAGCGCGGTGGTTTGGCCCGGTCTTTGCTGTAAGAGGGAGGAGGTGGTCGGTTGAAGGCGAAAGAGGAAACAGGCTAAAGGGGCGGGAGGAGTGCGCTCCAGGCGGTGAAAGGGGCGAGATGGGCGAAGTGGGAGGAGGGCTGGTGGTCGGGCGAGAGAATCGGAGGTGGGTCGACCGATGTATGAATATACATGACCTTACCACCAACCCTTACACCGCAACGGGGCTCTGCTTACATTATTGTATATCTAATTCCGCGGATGGTTCTCAAAATTCCGCCGTTTACCGCGACACCCTCGACGGCCACGTCCCCACCCGACATTGTGGACCGTCTGAGAATCACTGCCGGCTCACGACATTATGCAGGCAGTCTACATATTATACATTCGGACTGGGATTCAATTAAGTTTGGTTAGACCACCCCGCCCGCCCTACCGGTCGTCATCCTCCCCCCCACCGACCCCCTGAATCCACCATCGTCCTCTTCGCCCCTTTTCCGTCTCTCCTTTCAACTTCGTGTTTCCCTCTGCCGCTTCCTTTCCCTCTTCCTGCCTTTCTCTCCCTTTCTTCCAACCGTTCGCCGCGTCACGTAGAGGTGTTCTAAATCGTGTCCCGCTGAGACGATTCGTTTCGCGGTTTTCGGTACGTTCCGGCCTCGTCCCGTTTGAATTATTGTGGTCTGCCGCCGCGCGCTCGATGGCCGGCGCCGCGACGGTTTCGGAAAGGGGGAAGTAAACTACAGTTGAACTGGATCTGAACCGTGATTGGGCCGGTCGTTCGATGATCGGCCTGTGGATTTTTCAAGCCGGTCGCATAAACTGATGTGGCTATTTGAAAGGGGGAACCGCGGGGAATTAAAATCGTATCGATCGTAGGGAGATTCTGTACTGGTACTACAATATACAGTACCGGATTATTGTTTTTGACTTCTCATTGACTAAATATAATTAAATTTATAACGGATGGACCTAATTCGCTGGAATTAATTCTAACAATCCAATAACCAAAAAAACAAAATTAATTCGATAGGCCTCTATAAATGGCTGGTACAGATTAAAGTTTAAACAAGTTTCTTCGCCCTACTAGGAAATATTATAAACATTAACCTGATGCAAACTCATAAGGTCCACAATTTCCCCGAAAACCGAAACTTACGACTCGAAACTGAACATTTAATATTAAGCTGAAAGTGATCAAGGAATGATCGAATCACACCACGGGCAAACGATTCCAGTCGCGGACGTAACAGCCAGAAATTTCGAAAGCAATATCTAGGAGAAGTCCACGTGGGGAGCGAACGGTGCGCGGGGACGCGAGTCGAGAGACAGCCATTCTTTTTAATTATCCCGCGTCGGCGAGAGTGCCGGCGTTTACTTTATCAATATTTTCCATCGTCCTCCCCCCATCCACCCCCGAAAAAAAATCCTTACCGTTCGCTCCCGCGCACGGAGCAGCAACCCTTTCCCGTCGTCGTTTACGTCGCCGCGGTACAGCTGGATAGGTAATTAGTGGAGGGCCACGTGGTGCACCCGCGATGTACACGCTCGCTGGGCGAGAGACGACGACCGGTATTGGTTGATGCGTGAGGGTGCGTGTGTCGAGGAAGGGTTGCCACGATATACAGACACGTACACACGTGGGCTAGAAGGGTGATAGCAACCCCGCTGCTAGACGGATCGGAGATGGAAACAGGGAGGGGGTGGTCTCGTCGAAGTGGGACGAAGAAGGCGAGCCAACGACGAGCTAAAAAGAGGGAGGGATGGAGAAGATGTATCGAGACGAAGGGAGAGTCACGACGGGGTAGACTGCAGTACACGGGGTGGGTATGGAAGGAGGGGGCGGGGGGATGGGCGAGAGGACGTTGCAATAATGACAGAAAATTGCGCGCTTCCAGGTTCCGCGGCACAGCACCTACACTTAATTCAATTCAATTGCGATACAGTTCAATAATTCGATTAATTAAAAAATATCGCAGGGTCGCTCAGTCGCGTTCCAGAGCCCGCGTCGTACGTAGTCCACCCCCGTTCCCCTCTGTCGATCACGCTCCCTGTTCCCGTCTGGCCCTCGAGGAGACAGCAACGAAGATCCTCTTGTTTCCTGTTGCGAGAGGCTACAAGAAAAAAAAATAACCCACCCCCCTGAGAGAGAGAGAAAGAGACGCTGAGAGCCCCTGACTAAAAGGCGCTCTCTGTGTATCGATGGGGGTAATAGCTGATAACTGAAACGTACCACTCGATGTTCCCGCATCATCTGTGATTACTTGATTATGACTATCGAGTGAGCGACGTTTCCTCCAAGCACCCACCCCTCAGCCCCACCACCCTTGAAAAACCTTGCGAACGACCCGGTGTGCGCACTTCCCGGCGCAATTGGCAACCTTTGAATCTTCTTCCTCTCTCTTTCTCTCATCCCACCACGTTTCCTACGATTCTGTATCACTCCCCCTTTCCTACCATCTCTGCACCCCCGTTATCTTTCGCCTCCACCTACGCCGTCCGTTGGGTCCCACACCCTCGTGCACGGGGGAGGGATGCGAGGTGCACTTGACTTTTAAAAACCCTATTAACCGACGGTAATAGAGAAATCGTGCTTTCACAGACTGTTTCGCAGCCAAGGGATCAACGTGGTGAAGAGGGGTGGTGTAGTTCCCCTGTCTACCCCTGTTTCCAGGCCGCTCTCTCGCTCTCTCCCGCGTCTCCGACCCCGAGAGGGTTCTTACACCGTCGTTTGGAAATCGTTCGTCCCTTTCTTTCTGTTATCCACTGGTCCAATTCTTGTGCGAATTTTCCGCGACCTCGGGATTCTTCGTGTGCAATTACCGGTAATTGTTTAACACGATTCGATGCTGTGGGAACGTGGGGAATGTTTTGGGAATGAAGGATGAGGTTCTTTGAGGGTAAATGAAAGTTATCTGGTTGGTACTTGGAATCAGAATACTATTAACAATTGGAAAATATTAAACTATTCTAATATTACTCGTTATTTGTTCCTCGTTAGTCATTTTGACTAAACAGAAGGTTAGAAAAATATTCTGAATCTAAAATACATCGTCACAATACTAGAACTACAATATTGGAACAAAATGCAGACAAGGTGACCTACTTTCGACTTCATAATCGCTACATGCCTTCTGCTCAATGAATCTTCACCTGTCCCTCTTTATACCAGTCAGAGCATCTGTCAGAACGAAGACAATGTTCAGTACGAATTCATCGGTAACGAATCTCACGGGAACAATATCGTTACCCTTTCTTCGGAAACGTTTCGCGTGAAAAGCAGCTTTCCCTTTTCGCCACCGGCTGGAAAATGACTCTCGGCGGCTAGCTCCTCGGGGGCGTTTCGGGATATTATAATTCCGCGGCGGTGTCGTAATCATAATAACAACGCGTTAATTAAACCCGTTGATTTATGCGCCTTTCATATTGTAATTGCCCGCCGAACTCGAGTCGGGTCCCGTGTAAAAGCGTAACGTAGAGCCCACGGTTCTCCCGGACGATCTCTTGCTCGCGGAGCTGAGATAATGCGCGGGAATTAATGAGTCAAGGCGCAATTAATATCGACCATTTACGCCGTTCGTGGCGTTCGATACGAACTCGTGAGAATTCTGACGAATGTTCTGGCCTGGCGACCTCGAGCTGGCCAGTAAACCGAATCTTCATCAGCTTTCTATTTCGATTAGACGCAAATTAATATTTCCACACTCTGGCTTTCTCCATTTTGTATGGAAAGCAAAAACTTTACTTCTTAAATATATATATACAGAGTGTAACAAAAATGTTGGATGACCCGGAAAAGGGGAGATTCGTGAGGTGATTTGAATTGAGCATTGCGAAAATGCTGAAAGTTTGATCCGAATATTATTTAGAGGATGTCAATGATATGAAAGATATGAAGTAAATAACTTCAACTCAACCCAAAATATATAACTTTCACGTAACATCATGTTATCTTCATACAGACTAGGTGTCGTAATACTTATGAGTGATGGTATACCTCAGTTCGTAGTCCTATAATATCCAACCACTATTTTTCCAAAACTGATCTAACATGTGTGTAACAACATTTGTCAAACACCAATTGTATGTTTTATTATAACTCCTAAAACTCCTCTAAAATCACTATAGATCCGCTTTTTCAATTCCACGCATTCATCAAGAATCCATCCCACGATCAGCATCCACATCGTTCAACGAAACCCGAAGCCGGCTAGAGGAAACTTCTCGCGAGCCGCGAATACAAATTCATTATGATTTAACAGCGGCAAGAAGAGGAAGGGCAGGCGCGTAGTGAAGGGGGACGGTGGCAAATCGCTTATTTACACGGTGAACGGTGTAATACGCTCGCCGGAGGCCATATTTAGTTTACCAGCCAGCGGGTATAATGTCTTTTTAGGTACGTTAATTAACAGTATTCATTTTGCACAAAGGTTTCTAATTACGCACTGTACCGAGAGGGAGGGGGAGGGGTGGCATAGACTTAGTGCCGCCCCCGCGACGCTGGAAAATGTTATGTCCCTCGCTTCATCTCCATTCGTCGCGCGGGCGGGTTGTACGAAGCTGGTCGAAGCCGGTTGGGCAACCGAATGCGGAATTAAGACTCGAAATTTGCCGCGTCAGGCCAGGCTGATGACACCCGCGACGAGGGAAGGAACACGACGGTGGGTTCGAGCATCTCCGAGGAGAATCAGAAACGGTCGAGCGAGTGGCGTGGGGGTGGTTCGGGTCAATACTTGTCCGGCTGCCACAGTTAGCAGTCGCATTAATTAATTATAATTAAGTTTTAGTTGACGCGACTGTGGAGCGTAGCGCTCGGGTAGGAGGGGAGGGGGTAAGCAAGGCAGGTAGCTACGCGACTCGCATTTTGAGCATTACCGATATTATGCAGATTTCATCCCCCCCCCCACTCCTACTACCACCTTTACCAACCACCCCCACGGTCTCCGTCTTCAACGGCGTTCTCAGTCTTTCTCCTCTTTCCCCCTACCCCTCCCCCAACCCTCAACCCCTCTGTTCAACGGCTTGCCTCTCCTCCACCGTCATCTTCCAGGACACGCTCGCTCCTTGTGCCACTTGCCAAGCGAGTCAGAGAATGAATTATTTACTTATTTACGGTACGTAAACGGAAACTCTGTAGCGTCTATCTCTCCCACTCCTTCCCCCACTCCGGTGACAGTCTATACGGGGGTGGAATTAAGAGCTAGGGGCTGGAAGGGTGAACCGGCGACGAAATTGTGCCGTGAGGAGGATGATCGCCGGACACGGTTTTTCGGGAGTAGGTCGACGAGTAGGGTAATCTGATTTTCGTTGATTGGGGATTAACTCGTGCTAGGCTTTTCTGAAAGTCGTTTGGTTTCGGTGATATGGTTTTGGGCACGGGGGACTGATCAAGGTGGTTGGGGGAATCTGTGGATGGAACAGGTGTACTTGAATGTCAAGCAGAGATGGGGAAATTCATTATTTAGATAAAATGTTTCGAATAACGAATAAAAGATGAAACGAATATATCGTCATTTTTATTTGATTGAACCTAGTAATTCCAATTTTTATCATAGAATAATATATCTTCTTGAATGAGTGGACACTATGCAAACAATTATTTCATCTTATGGACTGTTTGAAGATCAGGATTACGATCTTAGATACTGCTACTTCCCACTATGTATTATTCGAATAAATTTGTGCCCATCTCTGATGTCAAGAATAATTATTGGGTTTAATTTGGTTCGTACTTGTTACTAGGTGGATGTAAAAAAGTAGTGGCTTATGATTTATGAGAGGGTTTTAGGAACGAATGTTCAATAAATGGTAGATTGACGTTCCTTTGATGAGAAAGAATGAATGTTGAATGAATGGTAGACAGATTTTCTAATAATACTGAGGGGACCAATGTGTAATCGTCTTTTTTTAAAAGGGCAGGAAAGCGTTATGAATTTTAAGTGTTATCGATTTATTAGCTGACACGGTGGACCATTTACTGGTACACCTAATAATACGGATTTATCGCATTTAAGAATAAAGAACTCATGAATGAAATACAAGGAAAAAACAGTAGTAGAACATTGGATCCATCAGAAATATAAATAGTGATACACGGAGTTAATAGAATGTCAAGGAACTCTCTATTTTCATACTAATGCATATAAATACCCTTCATTTCGTTTCATTAATTATATCGACTATTTGCGTCTCCGCGAATGGACATTGAATTACACGTCAGAACTTCATAAGTACGTCTTAATTATTCGATAAACTGCCTTCCAATTCCTTTTATTTATTCTTCGGTAAGCCTCGACAACCCTTCCTCTCGCGTTACTTGGCAAGCAATTCATAGAATTAATTACTTATGTATGGTGAATACACGGAAACCCCGTGAATGCTCGTCCTCTGCACGTGGGGAATTCAACGCACTCAAACGATATCGTCGCGAATTTATAACATCGAGGATATATCTGAATTATTAGTAAAATTCGAACTGAAACGTTGTACTTCACGACTTAGCCCAGTGAATATTTCGAATTCACCGTACCCGACAGCGGCAAGAATGTTATAAACCCGGTCGCTTCCGTCTCGTTCGAATGGTTCTGGCAAGGTTGGTTACTAAAACGACGGGAAGCGTAGTCGCCAAGCGGCGGCGAGCAAGCGCGCGCGCGTCGTCGTCGTAAGAAGCTGTTAATCTTCGGTAATAAACTGTATTTTCATTATAATACGGCATGAATATGCAACGGCGATAATGGCCTTAATATCCCGGCATGCATCTTCCTGTGCTTTACGAGCTGAGCCTCCTCCGCCGGAATTTGAGGCGTACTCACAGTGGATTTTGCGACGACATTACTGCCTGGCGTGCGCGCGAGCTCTCTCTGCCTCTCTGTGTGCCCTTAAGGAGCTCGGGCCACCTTACCTCGATGGATTCGCGGCTTCTTGGTCGGCGTTTTGCGACTTGCGAAACGAATCGTAACGTTTCCACCCCAGGTTGGTTATCGCGACGCCCGCCCTGACAAGGTAACGACGCCTGTGTTATTTGGACCCGACGCACAATGCCATAGGACCGTCATGACGAAAGCACCCGACGTCGTTTTGCTGTGTCGTGAAATGTTAATGAAATAGTGGCAACAAGACACTTCGCCGACCAATGGAAGAATTGTTTCGCGGCGTTTAATCTGGCTCCTTTGTATTCGGAAGTGTACAGTATGGAACGTGTGAAATATGTATATTAAGTGGAGGGAAAGGAAAGGTAAAAGTGAGCTGTAAGTCGGGTATATGAGAATTGGGTGTATCAGAATTAGATACAATAGAATTAGGTGTGTCAGAATTAGGTGTATCAAAATTAGATACATTAGAATTAGGTATATCAGAATTAGACATATCTGATATGATCGTAAATTCTTACAAACGATATGTATGTCGTTCTTTACATCGTAACTCGTTTGCAATCTCTAGACAGTGACATTAAAATAACAAATGTAGTCATTACAATAGAATGTACATATAACAAAACCACACCATCTTTCTTCGAATCCTGCTATGAAAAACTTGGCTACACTGGTTTACGTCTTGCCAGTGGTTCAAGTAATCGAAGTTCCCCAGTCGTTGAATCGAGGAGTTTACCATTTGCTCCTTTTTACCTCTTTCGCGTGTACTTTTTGCACGGTCACCGACAACGAGAGAATCGTAGACCACGATCCTAAATTTCGAGCTCCTGAAGAAGCCTTGCTGGTTTCCTGGTGCTTCCTACACACAGGACGAACATTCGATCGGGAATTCGAGCTTGTAATGGGCGCGATACATTCCGTATCGCCGTTAATGCGGGGCAACTTAATGTAAGCAGCGAGCGAAGGAATAATAGTGGCCTAGCCTACGGACATTCATTTATCTTAGTTTATTGCCAACTGCGAGGAAACAAACACCGCTGGAATACGCAACGACGCGCCATTAACCTTCCCCCCCACGAGTCGCTTTTACCCGGTCCCGAGCTTAACGGTTTGTCCCGTACTTTTATTCAGCCGGCTTTCTTTCTGCTTAAATAACGACTCGATGATGTATCGTCATTTGTATCGACGGCGATTTTCTAACCGGGCTAACTCCCACTGTTACAAGAACAAATCGTGGTAATGCAATCCTTTTGCTGGGCCAGAGATTTCGCTTTGTTCAGGAAAGTCAGCTCCTCAAGATTACGCGGAGAGTTTTACGGAATTTTGTAATTGGTAACTTGATATTTTCAGTTCACTATGAAACTTCCAGCGGGATGTGTGGTAAAGAAAGCAGATAATTGTTACGGGATTTTTTGGAGAAGACGGACGAAATCAGACCGTCTTAAATTTCTAGAGAATTCCTGCAATTCTTGATCTCAGACTCAGTAATTCAGAAGAAATGTAAAAAGATTTTATAAATCGTTTAAAGTAGAAAGTGGTATGACTGATCTATGAAAATTACAAGGTTGATACAAAGCGATTTATAAGGAGCTAGAGTAAAAAATAATATGATAATATTTTTGTTCCTGTTATGAATATGCAGTGGGTGATCAAATTATCAGGGTCACAATACCAAAAATACGTTCTTCGTGTTTGTATAAAAATAAAATCACAATATCAAAGTTAATAATTGATCACTACAAATATACAAAGAAATTAAACTTAGCTCATATAATTATGAAAAATACAGTTGATGTCGCAAAATCGAGACACAGAACAGAGTAAAATTGATCCAACCTACAGATCCGTCTAATTCCTCTCGTAGATCCGATCGCAACTCTCAAAAATCATTCGACCGACGTCCGTTTAACGACAAGCAAACAACCGACCGACCGTGTAGATGCTTCCTGGCCTATGAAAACGGCCGAATGGCGGAAGATTGAGGCGAAAAAAAAAACACGCGACATCGCGCAGAGACGAAATCGGACACCGATCGGATGAACCAGTACGAGGTAATTAGCGTCCATCGTCGTGCCTCGTATCGAGCGTGTTGTTCGCTGTTCCGAGCACAAATTAGACCGTGGCTCGTCGCACGAACAAATAAATTTAGGGAATGTTTCGGTACAAGTTAAAAAAAACCCCAGGAAACAGAGCGTGCAAGAGAGAGAGAGAGAGAAAAAAAGAGGATTGGAGATGGTAAAAAAAAAACAAGAACAGGGGGTGGAAAAATCGGGTTGGGGAAAAATGTTTCTGGCACAGGGATATAATGGACGCATTGCACACGGCTATAATGAGATTTTACAGTGCAATTCACATAAAGCATTGGAAACAACAAAAGCTTCGGGACGGCTAGAGGGTGGATGGCGAGAGGGAGGCGACGGGGGTGGTGTAGCGCGATAAAAATGCCCGCGTCTAAACACATTATTTCTACCCGTGGTCTCGGTTTCGCTCGCGGCCCCGTACCCAACGATCTCTGAATGCGAACTGTTACCCTCCATTTTTTTCTCCTTCCACCTTTCTGCCACCTCCAACGGCCCACACGTCGCTCAGCCCTTTTTTTAAATATGCCTGAATCCTGTATCCAGGGGGTGGGATCGAGGACACCGTTGTAAGCTCGCGTCTCATTAACGGTGTGCTTGGTCTGACCGTTGTCGGTTTCTTTGACGAATCGCGTCGAGTTTATTACCTCTGAAACGATGCGCGTATGGTCGAGCAGACCGCGACAGTGGAGATATTTTTCGATTTTGTGACACGGTTAAACGGTGATAATTATATGTTATATGATCAAAGGAAAACCGACCCCGGCTCGCGGTCCGATGAGTTTTTCGACGTGTCACCCGGTCTCAATTAGTTTCGACGAAAAATGTGTTTTATTTGCTGTCGCTGTCCGTGGCAAACACTGATGTAACTGAAATATTTAGCGGGGATATGAAATTTTCTGACTGTTCGCGCGATACCCCCTCGATTTTACGACCCTTCTGTAATTCTACGGTCGCTCTAGTTCTTAATTGTTCTATCTTCACTAGTTTCGAAACTGTAGGAATAACAGGAACAACGAACACGACTGTATTATGGTAAATTTGTATTCTTTAGACTAATGAGACGCACGTACATAGATTGATTAACTGAATTGTTTTGATAAATGGAGTTAGAACAGTTAAGAACTCGGGCGACGTGTTACTGATGTCGTATACTTGTGTTGTTAAGTGTGGTGAGATATTAGCTATGATAAACGATTTAAATGAAGGCTGGACTGTCTCGATAATTGTCGGATGATCTCAACTAGCGGAAGGCATTGGGTCGTTAGCAGGTTTTTTTCTGTGTCTAGCCTTGTTTTTTTCTTGTTATATAATTCAAAGTGTAATAGAGACTTATTATATCTTTCCCTGGTATAATCTGTTAGTATTAGAAACAGAAATAAATTTCTTAAGGACACAGACCGTGAATACGTTATTTCTTTTTTCGTAATTTTAAAAGGCAGCAAGAGGCTTTTCGTTTATCTTTGACGTTGATAATTTTTTACTTTTATTGGTATATAATTAAAATGAAAAGAAAACGTTTTTCGAGTGAAAAAAGGTTAGGGAAATGGACGAAGATTTTTCGGTACCGATGGAGTACGATTAATTAAAAATAGGGGCAGAAATTAGAATAGAGCGGAAGAAGATTGTACAGAATAAACTTACATTGACAGAGAATTTGGTAGTAAACAGATGTCACAGTAAAAATGAACCAATAAAAGTACTAACCTTCTTCCCATTCAATTAAAAAAAAATACAGTAATGTCTCGATGAGTTCGGCTTACTTGACATCGCTTCAAGGAATTATCAGAAACCGAGCCTCTGCTTAACTTCTGTTAATTCTGTTTTAACTGATTCTAAAGGAGGATCCCTCGGTAAAGGGAATAACGCCGTTGCGCGTGTTGCATTCATCGAGAAATCACTGTAATGGCCTAGTAGAAGATACATACTACACGAAACAAATCAATTATGATTGCGGTGTACTCACGATTTGCTATTACTCGTTGATAAATTAATATCGCGAAGCTCGTTCGAAGATGGTGTGATTGTGTGTGATTTGAATAATTTAACACTACTTTGGTCACACATTTAAACTTCACCAAGCATAACAGTGTGATGTATGTATATGTATGCACTACACAGTTGTTTCCACTCTGACTATTAGATGTGTTCTCGTTGATGGTTCAGTGTGTACTGCCCGACGTCTGTGTGCGTGGTGGGTCGCTGGTACGTATCAGCTTGTAATTGGCAGAAAATGCAGAATTTTTATTGGTGTATGTTATGGAAGATGTGATAGTGTAAAGTGAAAGAAGTGGGGCCCGGTGTGTATATAGTTTTTGGGGTTCCTGGAATTCAGCGTCGAAATACAATAACGAATTGTATTTAGGACGTGACCTGCAGCAGTCGAGGAATCCCTTTTTTATGACGGTTCGTCGACCGTATTGTCGACCCAAGACGCGACCGATCGCTGGGACCAGCTTCTATATACCTATTATGGTTTCCATAAACCTTTAAAAATTTGTTCATACAAACGTAACTATGTAGGTGTTAATAGTGTTATTATTCCATAGAAAAAATATCAATTTAACCAATCCTATAGCAGTAAATTTTTATTTCGCATGACGGGTGCAACAAGAGCACCTCCATTAACGACCCTCCAATTCTTTCGAGCCATGTATTTTCCACGGTACACCAAAACCAAATGTAGAAAACAGAGAAAAGACTAATCAAAATAACACGAACAAATCCCTCGACATTACACCGTAAAAAAAAAAAAAATCGCAACAGGAATGGGACCGATTGTTTCCGCGTAGCTTACCGTGCAAATGGAGTGCAATCCCGCCGGAAGTTGCCACTGCGTCGAGCATCCTGAATGATTTCCCATTGACGCTTCGAGGCTTGGAAATCTGTGTAATTAGCTGATCGGGCGGTGGAAGCAAATGATGATAGCGTTGCGCACGCTCGATAGACGCGGGGGATTTCAATTTTTCGGAAAATCACGGATCGCCCGATGGATAACCCCTTCGTGGACAAACAAGTGCCTAACTCTGTCTACCTGTTTTTTTCGCCAAACCATTTCCGGACCTTCGACTCTGAATACCCTTTGAACGGTGTCCAATAGGGAAACGGGGGCTGGAGGGGAGGTGGTGGGCAAGCTTGAAAGAGCCGAACGAACGGTTTGGCCGGGGTCGGGGAAGGGAAAAGAGGAAGAGAAAGGCGAAAGCCAGAGAGAAGGGTCGCGGAGAGCAGAGAACCGGCCCCCGACACCGGGATAACAGACAGAGAGAGGTAGATAAAAAGGAAGAGAGAAAAAAAATATCAGGAGGGTGCGTTTTGTCGCGGGCGCCGATAAATTTTGAATGCACCCGCCCTGCCAGGCAGAATTAGCAGCCGTGTTGGGTAATGATCAAAAAAATTATAAACAAAAGATTCCACGGATGGCGAGCCTTTTTCGTGGATCAGCGAGGCAAGCGGAGAACGCTTGGCGAAAAACGCTTTGACGGTGGCCACGGTACCCCACCCCGGCTTACGACCGCACGGCACTCTCTCATTGGCGGCCGAAACCTAGCGGGCACTATATTTAAAAATCGGCGCGGTCTCCCGGAAACTTTCCTCCACAAAGGGTAGGGGCGAAACCGTTTACATCGGGGTTTATTAAAATCGACTGCTCGCGAAATATAAACCGTCCACCGAAATCGTTCGGGGATTTTTTATTTCCGATAAGACGCCTCGCGTCGTGGGTATTCGATTCTCGTTTCAGGTGGACAGCGGACTGCTGACAGTTATCGTAGAGGTTTGTACTCAAAGAGTATTCTGGAATTGATATTGTCAATCCAAGAGTACTTTTGGAAAATTTTTCTATTTTCATTGGATTATAGTAGTTCGAATAAGTACAACTATTACAAAAATTGGCCAATATTGCAATGGTACATTACCTAACCATGCAGCAACATATTCAAAATTCTCCCCCAAAGGTGGATTGATACTCACAGATCAAAATTTAAAGGGATCACTGATACGTTATCACCAAAGCTTTTTATCAGCAACCCAACCATCTCATTTAAACCTAAAAAAGGTTTCGTTCCACGAAATATTCCACGCACTTTGGAAATCACGCTCGTTCAATGAGAATAATTATTCGTGATGATACAAAAAGGTTTCCGATTCGTTCGTTGCACGAGCAGAAGATAAATTCCTGTGACACATCGATTCGAATTGGCCGGAATCGTTGCCAAACATCGGCGCAGTTTTTCTCCAGGGTAAGCGAGTTCTGTAGAAGAAAAAAATGAAGAAAAAACGAAAAAATTCAACGGCAGTCCCGGTCATCTCCCAGCGAATCTGTCACACTCCCTTTAGCCGTCGTTGTAGAACGAACCTGTCGCGTGCGTGCGTTCGTACGCACACGAATCGACACCCTTCTCCGCCTGGGCAACGCGCACGAACAGTGTCTGCCAGTTGCGTGTGATCACATATACATTTGTACGCACATTTATACAGACGCACCAGAGCAGACGAACTCGCGATTCGGCTACTAACAAACCCAATAAAAATAATGCACTTTCGCGCATTTGCAAATGAACGCTGTCATTTTATTTCGACGGGAACGAGTCACGTGGTGCGCCGGGGCTGCCAACAGCTCCCGCCGCTGATAATAATTATGGATATTGAGAATGGTTATCGCTGACGGGCCGCGTATTAATGCCCTGGCCGCTCGCACGCCGATAAACAAATTTCCCGTGGCCCTGGATTCTATGGGAACCACTCAAATTTTTACGTGTACGTTCGCCGAGCCGAGCAATTGGCCTCTGTCGAAGATCTCGAGAATTATTGTGTTAGATATCGTCAATTAATCTAGTATGTCTTGTCAAAGAGTAAATTGAGAAGCCTGTTTTGATAATATTTGGACTTGTTCTACAATGTTCGCCGTTGTTTTAAACGAAGATTTCGGAAGTTTGTTCAAAATCGTTTGTTTTAAAAAAATTTCGGATTGTAACTTTGAGGGGTGGTTTCACCCCTTAAATTCGCTTCTCAGCCGATAAAAAAAAATACGTATCCCTTATTTTTGACTGCTTAACAGACATACGAAGTTTCATTAAAATCGGAGGGGGCACTTCCGTGCTTTCCCTTGTTAATCGGTCCGTCTCTTTCGGTGGTCCATCTCTACCTAAATTGACCTACATCAGCAATATCAATAATTTCATTTTCTCAATTTCATTTGCTGAAACTACAAGTTCGAAAATAAATCCCCGTCTTTAAATTGCCGGTACAACGATGAAACTCACAGTTTCCCTCGTTCAACAGCAACGATGTCAACCGATCGTGGGCATTTACCGCGTCCATCGGTGTCCACTCGCGACATTTCCTTTTTCCACGGACGAGGGGTGAATCAGTGGCGAACGCATAACGCGTAATTACTGTTCATCGAGCGGCGCGGGGCAACGTTTATGTGCTGGCCGTGTAACGTCCAGTTATACACGGTCCTCGATAGTCGTCATTTACAGGGACGTCGTGGCGGCGGACGTGTATACGCCGAGTATTTATGAATCGACGCCGCATTAGGGATATTGCTTAACAATAGCGACACGCTGAAGGACCGGCGTGAACAGCTGTTATTGTGAAACGTGTTACCGCGTCAAGCAGTTATTGCGATACTGCTCGAAGCATCTTGTTCGACGGAAATCTCAGCTTGCAAAACAATTTATGTTCGACAATTAAGTTCGACACCTTCCACTTATCCTTATTGTTGCTAGGATAAGGTACATAGAAGTTTCTAATTACGAGTTATGCACGATACAAGAATTTTAAACACTGTCAAGAAAGTCAGAATATTGTTACCAGTAACTATCGCAATCTGCCCAATATTGTTCTTCCGAACTATTTCCGGCATCCACCAGGTCCCATTGAACATTCATCAGCCAAGGTCGCGGGTCTCAACTTCCCTTCGCGGGCTAAAAAATTCATCGGATCGTCTCTTATTAATTTCTTTCCCTGGTTCCGCATAAGTAACCGAGCGCAAGATGGTGCGTGGGGTGAACGAGGGTGGCACTTGCGTTTATATTCTGTAATTAATTAACGTGGTTCCCAGTCAGTCTACGGTACAGCAAAAGGAAAAAGAAAATAAAAGAAAGAAAGAAACTTCTGTATGGACATCGTTTTAATTAAATTCGCTGCCGCGCTTCCGCGAAAGAAATAAAAACGGGGGGAGAGGGTTGCTGCGCAATTTCTGACACGTTCTTTGCGGCCTTCTTCCGCGAACGCGTTCCAATAGACCCGGAACCCTTCGAATTCGTAATTACAAACGTGAAACGGGCAAAGCTGCTGGTTACCCGCTACAACCAAGAAAGCACAGATTTTATTCTCTTCTTTTTTTGCGATAACAATAAGGCAAAACGTGCACAGGCGCGCGCACGTTTTCCCGCGTTTCCCAACTCGTTACGCCGACGCTTTACGACCACCCCCTCCCCCTCATTACTGTTCACCGGCAAAGTAATTCCGCGTAGAATTAATACTATTAAAACTATCGCGCGCGGACACTTTGCCTGCTGGCTCCGCTGTGTTCCCTTTCGCCTGGTTTGATCTCTAACGGGTGTCCAATTGTGACACGTAGCCGGGCCTTTTGTATTAGGAAATTGTTACGCGCGGTATTTAGAGAACTCTTTCTTTCGTGTTCCGTGCATACGAATTGTTGTGGAACACACAGAACGACGCGTGTGTATTATTATTATTACTATTATTAGGTCGTTGCACGTGAAAGGTCGTTTCCTTTTTACGGCGAAACTTCAAAGGGAGAGCTTTTTTCAAAACGTCGCGCGTTTAATCAGAATAGTTTCGGGGTGGCTCTTAACAATGTACTTCATTCTACTGTGGGTATTTTTAACAATTTTTTCTCTGGGGCCACGAAGGCTAGCAATATTTGTATAGAAATGGAGTTAACTTCAAACATTTTTCTGTATGCTCACAGTAAATCTTCGATGAGTGTTTAATTATATTATTAACTAATGGTCAGACAGGCTGAAACAAATATCATTGGCTTCAGAATACTACGCTCCATCACTGTGCTAAACCTCATTAAACAGTCAGCGTTACACCTTTGGAACTTTTCTTATCAGTGCCTTTGAACAATTATCAATGATTTACTGCATTCTTCTTCTGTACCATGCACAGTAATGGACAATTAAGGCTTTGAGTGTTTATATTCTTGCAATCCACAATACAAGCTGCAAGAAAATAATGTTCCTAGAAGCATTTCCAAAAAGAAATATAATTGAAAAATGATGTGTAAAGAAAATAAGGGTAGATTACGACAGTGAATATGTTAAGAGTAATTCAACAGTAATTAATCCACTTAACTCGACAGTAGTCCCCCATGATTATAAAACTCCACCTCATATCGTGCCAGCAAATTTACCGCGCAATCGGACTGAACGATAAGGGATAGTTTCCACGAACACCCACCCCCGCTACCTCCATCACGATCCACGGAATACGTCTTTCTGGAACCCCCGTACACCGTTAATTGCCGCGTCATTAAGTCGCTATTACTATCATCATTGTTCCCCGTATTAGAAGTTCGTCTGTGGGGTGGTAGTGGAGCGATGCTAACCCATAAAGTTAATGCCAAGCACACGCGGCGACCGTAGAGTGGGGGGTGGTTTTTTCTCTTCTAGGCCGGCTGTGCATCTAATTAACGTCGATCGCTTGGTGGAGGTGGGCGAGTAGGTGTGGGGGGGGGGCTGGTAAAAACAGTGGAAAAACGTCGTTTCGCCTTAATATCGCGAAAACGATCAACGCCCCGCGGCACAATGACATTTGAGACCTGTAACCAGCTCATAATGCCGGTGGCTCGTACCCAGGTCGACGCGATAATAACATTAACCTTTATTTAGGTGAAATTCAACTTTAAAACGTGACTCGCGGTAATTATGCGAGAGCGAAACAATGCCCGGTGGCCTGGCCTCGCATGATATACGTCTGCGGGTTTTTGCAAGACAAAGGCGTTTTATATCGCGCGCTCACTCGCCACAAGTCAGCGCCCCGCTCGGTTTTGTGCCTTCGTCGCGTCACCGAGAGGGAAGTTTATGCACTCTGTCTCTCTCTCACTCTGTTCACATGGCCTCGTATACGGTTTTGAAAATTGCCTTACGACCGACTCAAACGCTCAACCCTCCGCCCAACCCTTTCCAACCCTTTCTACCGCAACAGCCTAGTTTTGCTGATTCTTTTTCTTTTATTACTGGTCGCATGGTATTTATTTTTCCGATTTTCCCCACCTAGTTCTCTGACCCGTTGCGTTACACACTCGTGGAGACTGCAATTGTGACCAGGTCCAACGTGGTTCCCTCTTTCTCCGCGTTGTTTCACAGGAGTATTTCACCTAGGGAAACGCGTAACACTTTGTTGGAAGGATTCGCGGGTGGATCTTTTGTTAAAATTGTTCGCTCTGGTGTTGGTAATTCGGGCACAAAGTCGGGCCGCTGACAATGAGGTGAATATAAATTCCAGTGATAGTGGTCTATGCTGGGGTTGGACTTAATACTTGAGGTGTTAGGGGTTTCTTTTGATCACGGATTAATCGGTAGAGTTATTTTTTTTTTAATATTCTTTAGAGAGCTTCTAGAGTCAAACCGTTGATCTATGGCATAGAAGGTGTTCGTTGGTCAGAATTCTCGTAGATTATTGCAAACCATTAATTTTGATAATAGAAAATAATTATAATATTACCATTGGAAAATCGGAAGAACGTTCCTTTACACCCGTGTTTCCTAACCTTTTTTGGATGATGCCCCACCTCAACGCCTCAAAGATCTCGATACCTCCCTAACATAATAGTAAATAATATTCTGAAAATGTTTAACAATAATAGCTGCTTCAAATAAAAAAATGCACCCAGGTAAAACTGTTGCCGATGACCTGACGTATGTTTTACACCTAATTGCTAGCGATTCTATAAGAGTATTATAATCTCACATATGAGGATCTTAGATAACAGAAAGTGGTGGATACTCGATTTCAAACGCAGTCGGAGGGTATGGTTCACCGCGGGCGGCGGCGAGCGTGTTCGAGGACGCTAAATCGTGAAATTAATTATTGAAATTGCGAAGAAAAAGGGGCAGCGGATCGATAACTGATGCAACTTCATTAAATTTACGATCGATGGAAAGTCCTGGGGACGGGGCGGACGTTCGGCAAAAAGTCAGGCTATTATCCCGCCGAATACGGCGTATTGATAAAACCCGCGTCGCGATCACGGCCGACCGGACAAACACAATGATACGAGCGAACGAATTTCTTTTTTTTTTTTTCGTTCGTTTTTCCATTGGCTCCTACACACAGTACCCCTCTGCCTCTTTTCATGCGTCGAGACTCCTGGTGTAAAAGTCGGGGAGTATAAAGCGGCTGGAGGGACGTACCAAAGGGTCGAACCGGAGGATTAACCGATGCCTGGCGTTGATGAAACAACGTACTGCATATGTGATGTTTAATTAATCAATTAATAAGCGTATTATTGTTTCGTTTAATTAAAAATAATGAATCCGTTTGTGGCGCTGGAGGAACACGATGCGCCTCGCCAGTCGTACGAAAATCAGATCAGAAAAATAGATAGCAAGATGAAGCGTGGTAATCGTCCTTCAAGATCGTAAGTATTCCCTGAATTGTGTTTATCTTTAATAGTATCTTCGTTCCACTTCAAAATCAATAACTATTCAAGTGCAAAGAAAGGCAATCCAACAATGTTATTGTTAATTAAAATTGATAGTTTCCTTACTAGCTAACAAACGATCGTTGATTGCTTTGTATTCTGTTTGAGGCCCTAAGGTAATGATGCATACAGCCCTGCATCTTGTTAAGAAGTTACGTCAGGATCAACTATATCGTTTCCTCCAAGACTAAGCAAACAAGAATGAGATGTAACAAGTTTTCGTGTAATTCGGAAGGAAATATCGAAAGTAATACCAGCAGCATTAAACAGTAACCAGATCATTGCCATAATCCATAATTATTAACTAAACGCATACGTTTACAACAGTTCATGACTCCAAAAACGAAATAATATATTTCTGGCTACGTACGGCTTTTTTCACTACATCAGTCAACACGTTAAAAACCCTACACTCGGTAAAAATTGTATATACCGCTAAAAAACCATTACGAATACAAAGGAAGCCCTATAGATCGTCGATTTACACAAGAAAAAAGCTAAAACCAATTTCATCAACTTATCGCTCCACCTAATACAATTCCGAACGAATAATTCCCCGTCCGAAAGAATCCACTGTGTCCCGTCGTATCCCCCGATTCCCGCTGAAAAATCCGTTAATTGACCCCGTCTCGTTACAACTTTCCCAACAATGCAATCCCTCTAATCACGGCCCATACCGTCGCGAAAAAACGTGACACGTCGCGATGCAATTAAAAATTCGTCCGACTGCTTGACTCGCGCGGCTGGGTTAATAAACGGTGGAACTGGAACCGTCTGAAAAAAGGAACGGAAGTAAAGAGAGAGAAAGAGAGAGAGAGAGAAAAAAAACGGGAAGAACCAGAAACCGAGCACGTGGACGTGGGGGCGCGCTGTTAACCGTCCTGGACCGGGTTAGGAGGAGCCGTGCGCGGTCGGTTCCGTTGAAATCCACCGGTTTTTACGGATAATCCCGCGCGCCTCCCTCGACAGACAGGGCAGCCCCCGAGCGCGGGAAAAAAAAACCGCTAGCTGAAAATCAGCGTAGCCACTTTCCCGGCTCCGGTATGCAAATTCGCGGCCGCGGCGTAACGCGGCTACGATTACGCTCGGTTTTGGCGCGCTAGCGCCAGCGCGTGTGCGGCAAACCGACGTCGTACGGGGAAAAAAAGGAGCTACGGGTGGTGGGCGAGGGGGAAGGAAACAAAAAAGGTGGTACGCCTGGCTGGTCTGCCAGCAGGTCCGCGAACACTGGACAGTGGGGGGGTGGTGAACGCGAAAAAAGTCGCGAATGTTGTAAAAATCTAGGACCGCCAATCGGGCGCATTGTGTCCACCCGGCGAACAATACCGACGGCGTTCGGGTGACTGGCGAATTTTCCTGCGAATTGGCCGGTATTGTTGGATTTTTTCAAATTGTATTTCTAGCTTACGCAGGAACAAAAATTGCCTGTCGCTGGTGAGTCCTTTCGAGCCTCCCTGCCCATCCCCTTCATCGTACCCCTAGTCGTCTCTCTGGTCCTACGCTTTGTACCATTTTTTTCGGCGGCTGCGGGCGAAAAAGGGTGATCTTGTGATGCGTCAAATTCGACTCGCGTTTCGGAGGGCGAACGATCGTTGAGGGAGATCCACGAAATGTTGGCTGGTAGTGTCTTGGATAGGGAGAGCGTTTGTGTGTTACTTTGTTGGCTGTCACTTGCGGTTTTGACCCGTTAACTGGGCGATTTTTTTACCAAACGGATCCATGTGGACAGAATTAGAGATCAATGATAGTGATTTAAAGTGGGTACGTTGTTGGCAGGAGAGATATGTGGGGTACATTGCAGTTCAAGCTAGTGCAGGTATCGTAACGCAATGAAATTTAAAATGGACATAGGACATTCTGATATAAATTGAACATGAAAAGGATGTCCTTAGGATGTACGGTGCTATCTGGGTTCTTAACAATACTGTCAACTGATAAATTTAGTTTCACAATTGACCAAAGCATTGAATCGACGATCGGAAATACCAAAGATCAAGGAAAGCAAACGCTCCAGCGAGACACCCGATGAAGAACTACCTTCCGCTCGATTCCAACTAGATTCAGTAAAAAGTAGTTCCCGCGGAAGGATCAGCGTTTCCTGTTTACGGTAAGGATCGCGAATCCGGAAAAAAGCCGCGGCAAGAAACGGCCTGGAGGGGAGAGCCGAATGACAATCAAACGCTACAACAGACACACCCCCCAGTTCTCCGATACAAGGAGTCGCGGGTACAGCCGCTTGTCTGCGCCGGGCATTCCTAGAACAGTAATCTTATTAAATTTACATATTAATCAACGGATTTTAATTATCCCCAACCCCCGCCGCGCGTGGGAGAGAGAGGAGAGACTCACTGAAGGAAAGGGTGGTCGGTGAACGAGGGGGTTGGCGAGCAGCGGGGGAACGAAGGCAACGGAGGAGAAGAGTGGCGGCGTAAGAGGAACCGGTGCAGACAGCGAAGGTAAAGGAGAAACTATAAGGGGTTGAACGCGACGAAACGAGAGAGAACAGGCAACTGTCATGGAAAGACGGAGAGAGACGGAACGATCGCGCGAGAGAGTTGGACCCCGTTTCGAGTGATGGTTCAAGCGAGACAGAGGCTAGGTGGTGGTTAGAAGGGAGAGGAAGAGAGACGACAGACTCCTCCACCCTTGTGCGGTGGTAGCGGTAGCGGTGGCGGAGACCGAGCCAGCTCTCGTAATTTACATTAATCCAATAATTGCATGGAGGTTTCCTAATTAGAAATTCAAATGAGGTGGTGGCAGGCAGGCACAGCCAACCAGGGCTACCAACTCAGCAGTGGGAGAACACCATCGCCACCGAGCAAAGTCCGTGCACATCGAGAAGGGGAGGGGTTGAGGGGAGGCGATCGTACGTCGACTGACCCCGGCCTAACACGAGTTCGGCCGTAGAACCGGGATGGGCGTTAAAAGCTACCCAGGAATTCTCGAAATTCGGATCCGATGCCGCCCGGTTACGTGTACACTCCCCCTCTGGTAACCGCTAATGCCAGCCTCGCAGACGTTCACGCAGACCTAAGCTGCGTCTTTTAATTATTCCCCTCTGAAGCCAGACACCGGCGGATACATCGGAATCGTGGGATTCAGCTTCTGAGATTTCGTCGGGATTAGATGGAACTCCCTGGGGAGGGCGAAAAACGCGAGGAAATATTTAATAGATTGCCATTTGGGTATAGGACATATTGAATAAAAAGGAACTGATGTTTTCGAGTCATCTGCTTTACGAAACGAAACTAATCCTTAGTAAATATTCAAATTATAAGGGACACCTGAAGTATATTCAGAACGATTATAATTTTTATTTTTATTTCTTCAGTCGTCTTGGTTGGAGAAAAGATTAAATCTATCTTTAATTTCAAAATTTCATAGAAATTCAAGTGTTTCATTCGGAGTGAAAAATATTGGCTGACGGATTGACCGAAAAAGAATTGCGAAAGGGGAATAAAGATTCGGTCTAGCTACCAGTCGAGAGCAATTTCAGCGCAATATAACGTTGTCCATTGGTACGTCCCGGTGCGTGTGGTCCTTTTGTTGTTCCCGGAGGGATCCCTCGGCAAACCTAACACGTCCCTAATATCGTCACAGGTTCGTCCCTCCGCCGTCACCCAGGGCATATCCATGGCACACGCACGAACCGACCCTGATAGTCCCAACGTGGCCGATTAGCGAAGGTGTCAACCAGCGAGCGTGTAGCTCTTGCCACTGGCCTGTCGCTTATCTTTTCGTCGTGCTGGTACGGGTTCTGCCCCCACCGTGAAAATAAATTTATCGTCTCGAACGACGACACACACGTTCGAACAATATCGAAGGAAACCACGGCGAGCGCTGCGAGAATGATCAAGAGAACGGAACACAGCTACTTCGAGGGATCTTAATCTCTACGATTATAAAATGTGACGTTCCGCCAGGTGTAATAGAGGCGTATCACTTTTACGAGCGGGTAGTCCTCCTTCGACGGTAGGGAACGGCCAGCCTGAAAGCCTTTGCAACTTTATTTGCCGTGATAAAGGAATCCCGAGCACGACAGTGACTCTCAATCTAGAATGCTAGGTTCTCCTTTCTGGGTTACCTGAAAGCTTGCGGAACTATTACGTGTACAATAAGGATTTTATGCAACCGTGTAAATAATAGCAAAATAAAAATTTTACCGAAGATTGCCGACAATTTTTATCTTAAACAAGTTCCCTCAAGCTTCTTTCAAGAGGCAACGCTGCCTGCAGAGCAAGAGGTCTGAAGGCCGAGCGCACTGATTCCGGGTCACCGAAGAGATCATCGTCTATTCCCATTGCGACAGGTCAGCCGAGTTTCGTCGAAGGAACTCCACGTGCAATTATGATAATGGCGACCGTAGTCGAGGCACCTAACCCGTGCTAACTCCGTACGTTAGTTCTGGTAGTTCTGATATCGTCTGTGTTTAAACAGCCAGCCGGTGCTGCGGCAACCGTCGTCGTGGATGGGGTTAGCGGGTAGGGAGGGAGCTGGGGGGCCCCGGAATACTGAAGGTAACGGGAAGACGGGGGTGTTGGAGGAGAACAAGGCACGTGGGGTGGTGGAGAATCGAGGGGGGGAGGCAAAAGGCTGGCGAGAAGACGAAGAGGGGGCAAGCTGGATGGCGGGGTACGAGGCATACGACGGCAAATCTACATAATATAACCAACTATTGTTCAAATAGACGGCGCTCCGCAGATTCAATTACCATTGTGATACAATTAATGTTGGAAATTTCATCAATTCGAGTGCCGGGCACGGCTTTTACATATGCATAGGAGAATCGAACGTGGTGCGGATTTCCGTCCGCGAAGAAAGTCGACGACAAATATTATTCAAGTCTGTCCGGTGTCTAATCAACTGGCGAGCCTTCCTGGATCCGTCCGTGAAATTGCGTCTCCCATGACCATTGGGAATGACGTATGTATATGTAGTCGGAGATCGAAACTATTCGGGATGATCGTCTTTCCTTGTATGATGATTTAATATATGTATAGAGAATTTGTCAGAGGTGTTTCTAAAGACGATATTCCGAGTGACACGGAGGAAATGGAATTGTATGCACAATTTTATAGGTAAATTGTGTACATGTAGAAAATTTACAATTCACAAGGAAGATTATTTTATGTTTGTTATGTTGAATGTAAAATGCAGAGAAAGTAATATAATTACAATTTACTCGGCATGTAACTTTTTCTATGACCTTGAGTTCATTAAGTAAATTTAAGAACGTCCGTTAATCCTCTCTAACAATAATCGACCCTCATCCCCCTCCAAATCGGTCGGTCGCATTCAACAATTATCGATTCCCCAAACATCGCCATATTCGTCGACGGAATCATGATCAAGGTCTACCCTCATCGTTATTTCGCAAAAATGATAACGACGCGTTATTCAATTACATTATTTTCATGGGACGCGTAGTAATTTCATTGCGTGCGACGGGCAAAGCGGGCGGAAAAAGGGGGACGGACGGCAGGGGATGACTAGGGGGATGGGAAGGGGACGTGGGTGGCCAGGGGGTAGCGAAATGTGGGGGTAGGGGGGTCTGTAGGCGAGTGTGGGAGATGGTTTTGAGTGAATTGGCGAGCTGGTAGCCGGAGGCGGGCCGATGTAGGCGCCACATCATTGCTGGACGTTAATCGGCGATATCGTTGCCCGAATTAAGTGGTATATCGAGAGCTTTTAGAATTAATCGTAAACCAACCGCGCGCCCGAAAACAGATCGTCCGTATCACGGGACTCATTTCCACGTGGTGGAGGAACGGGTAGCGAGGGGACGGATGAACTGAGAGCCACTGGCTCGCGTGCGGGTATCCATATAAATTCTAATTCCGCAATCAGCGGTATCCAAGATAGTTCTAGGCCGATCCTAGCCCGCTAATTCCAACTACCTAACAGCCGTGCGCTCTCGCGAGCACTCGCGGCGCGGGCAAGACCAGCCCCGACCCGCGCCCAACCTTCTTATATTTGCCCGACAGTTTATAATAGCCATAATCAACGGTTACACCAATCCCACGATAATAATTACCGAACACCAGAAACTTTCACCCACCCCCCACCCTTCAACCCCATGCGCATGTGTGTGAAGTGAACTACCGTGTCTCGTGCGGCTAATTTGCCCGCACACGCGTCGCCACCGGGCTAACTCCTTCGGTGATTAAATTTCATTTCGACGCTCGATGAGAAAGAAGAAGACACCTACATGGATATATATACATACACGCACCAGGTGCAGACGAACGAAAACGACGCAACGTCGAAACGGCAGGTTAATAACTCCTCGAACTATCGATTCAGTCGACCCCCCTGGAGAATGTCTTACTCCTGGCTGGCTAAGTTACCCTGTCGAGTAATCTGTGAATCATTCGAAGACAATTAAAAGATCGAACATTCACGGTACTGCGAGAGAATCGTGAGCAGAAAATTGTCACATGGGGACCGGATAGTTTTTAATCGTAATTTCAGTGAAAGTCGGGGACATAAACGGTCGGTGAATACGTACGCACGAATTCTCGGTTCGTGAACAGTGGGGTAGGGTTTGAGGTACCTTGAATTATCGAAAATAGGATGGATCGATTCGAGTCGAAGCCAGCCAAGTTTACTAGACACTCGGCAGGAGACGAAGGGAGCAATTTTCATCCCCCGTTGGCCCTCTCCCACTCTTCGTCTCCGGCCCCCTTTCCCCCTTCTGGTCTCCTAGAATAATCGATCGTATAATTATCGTGATGTACCTGCTAATGCCGCGAAAATCAGCCCCTCGTAACGTCCGCCGTGCCGTGCAGACGGCGGGTTAAGCGTCGGGTAGTAGGAGCACATGGTAATTATATCACCGACTAATGGATATAGTTAATTGCTAATTATGAGGCCTGCCGAATGATCGATAGTACCGTGAGGCATCGCGGCAGCCCCCGATCGTTGGTTGGAAACGACAGGAGGAAGGGCCAGATGGGAAGGGGGTGAAGGTTGGTGGTGTGGGATTACCAAGAGTGTCATTCTGGCCTACGTTCAGCAGAACGACGGCAACCCTAAGCTGTGCCTGTTCGTTCGATCTGTGTAAATTAGGCTACGTTCGCCGCGGTGATCAATAATTAGAATTGATAAACGATCCGACGGTAATCGGCGCGGAGCGAGTTCTAAGGGATTTCTGGGTGTCGCGATTGCCGCCTGGATTTCATCGATGGATCGACTACTGGGTTCGGACTGCTCTCTGTTCCCCATAAATCGATGTCCATGTCTCCGAACATTCCTTACGGACAATACAGTTGGAATTTGGGGAAAAATTCAGCCAAATATGTTCTCTTGAAGATTTTTAAATACTGTTCATAAAGTTTCATCTTCTTGCACGAATTTTCTTAGGTACATCAATGACCATTTCTTCACTATCTATCTTCTAATTGTAATACAGATATGTAAATGAAATACATTGGGTTGAACCATATGTGTGAGTACTTATGAGTATAAATATGAGTTATCACAAATATGGGTACTCCCAATTATGAAAACGAGTATAAGTAATCATAACTATGAGTATTTACAAGAATTGAGTCATCATACTTCCTCCACGAGTGAAGAAAATACAATACACTGTTTCAGAAAAATTCGTGCTAAGAGATTAATATGTTCAACCGAATATTCTAAAATATCTCCTCTTTACCTTCGTCAGCAATTGTCTACGATTCTGAGCCGGATAAAGTCTCCATATTAAGCGTTTACGGTGTGTGTTCACACGGCCGCCGCCAGTAAATAATTATCGTCTGCCGGGGGTCCTCGGGCGCAGCGCGGAATCGCATTAGCTAATCTCGCGACGGTGCCTGGCGCCAGTTAATTTCCATCTCTTTGATTTTTGGCAAGCCGGAGAATTTCCCACTCACCCCCGCCGAGGTCACCCCTCGCGGCCTCGACTCGGTGTTCAACACGCCCCGTGGCAGTTTCGTCACTCATCCCACCGTTGGGCGTCGTTTTCCGTCGGATTTCGACGTGAAAGCGGCGGGCGAAGACTCGCGACACTTTGCAACGCGGCGCGACTTTGCCTCGACGCGATCTAATAAAGTCACCCTCCCACACCCCTTTCCCTGCCGCCGCCACCTTGCCGTGGATGGCTAACATTATTCCGGTCTTTGACGTTTTCACCTAGTCGGCGGCAGCTCGCCTAGCAGAGGCCCGACGTGCACACGATTTTGCGGAACGAAAGGCTCGACCCTCTTGTCTTACTTTTAATTTCTCGGTACTGTGCTAAGGCGTCCTCCTCGTGACATACACTACGGTTACTTTACTTGAAAAAGGGTTTCCTGGTATTTTCCACTGATTTCTTGTCAACTGTAGTTCCTCTGCATTTTTTTTGTGATTTTTTCTTATTATTATGTCGGGTCACACATCATTTCTGTCATGGACACTGGATAACAATTAAATAGCAATGGTCATAAGACTAGTTAAACTGTACATGCATGATTAAAGTGATTTATAATTTTAATAATACAGTTAATTTAACCCTTTAACTACGGCTGTCGTCAATAGACGACGAATAAAAAACATTTTTGTACAGCGGTATGAACAGTGAAAGTTATGGTGAGATAGGCAGTGACTCAAATCGTGTTAATAATGATGAGGAAATTATTTACTACTTAGTGTTATTATCACCTACGTATTATTTTCATTAGGATCACTTGTTGACCTACTTTTTTGTGTTTGAACGGTCAGGTTCGTAGTTAAAGGGTTACAATTTTTATAATTATAAGATTGTACTTACTAATTACACATGTATATATCAAAGAAATAGTTGAATAAAAATTCTGTAAGTGTTCATACTGTCGTTACTTAATTTTTGGTTTAACAGATCCTTCATTGAATGAAATATATTCTTTCGAATGACGAGTTTTGCAACGTACGATGTTAAAATATAAATTTGTGTGAACACCTGGAGTCTAGCAGTGAATTATGACGCGGATGATAATTTACAATGTTAACAACGTGACTGTTTTGTCCTTTTAGTCTGTCATCAAGTGAAATAGAATCCCTAACAACAATTGATGAAATTAACATTGCCACCACATAAAAATCTGAACTTTCTTAACCACCCTAAATCTAATAGCTAGATATTACGTAGATAAATAATTAATCACAGAACAGATATTTTACTTAGTATTCCCCTAAAAAGATGTGTCATACCTTCAGATTTTTTACAAGTTATACGTGATAAAGGCAGAATATAATCAAGAAAGAAACAACGAAATTATTATTCGTTCTGTTGTGTACGCAATGAACAATAGGATCGAGTTAATACGTCCCGTACCCCGTCTGGTCGCCTTGAACGCCGACGGAAAATTGATTCGACATTGATAGTCACGTTTCGCAGCCTTGAGGATGATAATGGAGAAACCTCGGTACCGATTAACCTTTTTCTTCGCGAACTATATTGACCGGGTGCCTACTTATGTCCATAGTCTCGGTTACTGTCGGTTCCCCCGGCGCAACGCAACGGGAATAATCGTCTTAGCAGAGAGAACCGCGAGCGGTGCTTGGTATCGCTGGAACATCTAGAATTACGCTCATTAACACCGAGGCATCTGCTAATGATCTTACTTGGCTCCGGATTGTGTAACTCAAGGACTGCACGAGAATCGGTCGCTGTGTATAATAAGCCTCCTGACGGTGTAATGTTATTCCTTATACGAATCACGAGCTACGGCTTATACCAACTCCCCTAATTTCAGAGGAAAATGACTTCTACTGCTCGATATTAGATCTCCCCTCCTCTATCCGTTAATAGATTTAAGATGCAATATTAAACTTAACATATTTCCTCTGTAACTGAACAGAAGATATTAATAAACTTTTCAGATATAGAATAGAATCTTTATTATTTATCAGCATGACAGTCATGAAAAAAAACTTTATAGTTTATGTTCTCCTTGGTAAGAAGTAGAACCGTAATTTCCAGATGATCGATTGACAATGCAGATCGACCTCACCAATCAATGAAACATCTCCGAAGCTTTTTATCAATGATCCCGTTACACAGAGCAGCATCGTCTAAAGCGCCCAGTGATTCCTTCATTCCCCCCTCCCGTATCAGCGATTAAACCAGTTCACTCTTATCCCTCCTCAGAAAAATTCCACTTAACTCCTACTAACGGTGGAGGGTCGGCCGCGATCTCCGCGGTGGATCCCGCCGGTCAACTTGAACTTGCCCGGTTCAACGTATAAAGACGCCCGTTATTAAAGGAAATGTCAAGTGTCGGAACGTTCTGCGCGGATTAACGGACTCCCATGCATCTCCATTGCGGCCGATTGCTGGCGCTCGTCATCGTTGCGCATCAGGAGAAGTCCGTCCGCGAGATTGACCGGATTTACCAGGGTAATAATAATTTATTCCTCTGCCGTTTCCCCCCCACAGTTCCCTCCTTCGCGACGACAAGTGGATCTCTTAACATGTGTGCCGAGCACGGTCGCTGATGACTTCTGGGAAGCGTCTTCACGGCGGTACACTTGGACGTTACCGAGGAAAACGTCAGCACATAATTACTGCGACGACCGTGATGGCCGACGGAGCAACAATGCAGGCGGTTTCCCCCCCCCCCCCCCCCCCCATTTTGGATCTATGGTGTCAATCGTCGAATGCCTGATACTCGACGGTTTCTGGGTCTCATTGGTGGACTGAGAGAGTATTCCTGTTTTTGTTATACTTGAAGCTACAGAGGCAGCTTCTGTTTGCATTTCATATTTCAGATGATTAATTAATGTGTATCCTATCTTTTCTAACGGAACGAGAACATTGTACAAGTAAGACAGAGTGGTATGACAGATTAGTTGTATTAACGTATACTAGTACTATAGTAGATTAGTCGTATTAGTATATACTAGTACTATATTAGATTAGTTGTATTATCGACAATACTTCAAAGAATAACAAGACTATAAAATAATATTAATCCTAAATCAACAATAGTTCCTTACGTATCTGGTTTCGAAAGTAGCAACGTCCCTGGGCAATATTAATCCCCAACGAGTCAGAAACAGAAACCTAGGAAGCAAAGGGTTGAACTTTCCTAATCTCTGTACACCGATGAATGGTCCGATGAAATTACTGTTTCTCTAAAGTGGTTTGTAACCAGTTTCCTTCTCTGGAACCATCGATACCAACACGTTACATAATTACACGAGTAATGTTCAATAAAATGCGGGGGTGGTGGAACTGCGAGACGAAAGGCGTCGCGGCAAGCCGGAGGAGCGAACCAAGGAAAAAAGGAGCAACGACCAGAGAGCTCGACACTTCGTGCAGGACTGAGAGGCCACGGTCGGTTTAATTAAGTTGCGCGGGGCTGGCAGAAGTTTCGTCGGGTTTGTTTCGAGGCGGTGGAGATGGCAGTGTACAGCGACACAAATAAATTTTCCCGGAATGGCATTGTCTTTGAGGTCGACACATTTGCAGAATAATACTCGATAACTCGGGGGCCGAGGAGAAGTTATATTAGGACGGCTTAATTAACCCCCTACCGTACCCGTCCCCACCCGAACCCGATTCTATCACCCTACTTCCTGCGCCCACGCCCCCGGAGCCCCCTTCGCGCTCTTTCACTCTGTCTGTTCTTCTATCCCCCTCACTGGCGCGTAACTGAGACGCTGCGAACCCTTTTACTGAAACGATACAGGGTGTTCTGGAACGTCTAGTCAGATCTCAATAATGAATTATGCTGGCTTGCTGAGAAACTTTTGAAATTTCGGTTTAACTCTTTAACGCCCAGTGTTGCACTGATCCAACACTCATTTTGAAAGTGCATCAAATGTGGTTGTTTTAATTTCGAAATTTATGGCTGCATTTTGTGTTTCGTTAGATGTAAAATTCACATTTTAATTTTCAATTATATTCTTCGTCAAAGAATCTTGTAAATATATTTGATAGCAGTGGTTTACGTATATAACGATCAAGCAATACGTAAATACATTTTACCTTCTTAAACGTCCATGAATAAAAAGGGGTGTAATCTTGATTGTTCAATTTGTCTTGCAGGAAAGTATATCGCGTTCTAAAGCGATGATAACGTTTCACGAACACCCCGTACAGTTCTCCGCTTCGACTCATTATGGATTCCTTATTACGGGAATAGATTAACGGATTAAATCTTAACCGACGACAGACGGGGGTAGAATCGGGCGCAAACGGAGAGAGACAAAGAGAGAGAGAGAGAGAAGTTCGACGCCTTTTATAGTCCGCGTCGAAGCGGCGCTCTTTGCTGTCATTGGTTTTCTACGACTACGAAAACGGGTCAATAATCGCATCGTAAAGAATCCCATTATCCACGCCGGCGACAACCATTTCGCTCGAATCATTCGCAATCGTTAACATTCCACTATTCTCTTGACTGTCGGAGACCGTCTATGAACGGCTGCCGATCTTCGCTCGATTTAGTAATCACATCACATCTGTGTATCTTCGAAGTTCAGACATCCTAGTGATCAAGAATCGGATAAAATTCCAAATTGAGCACATTTTTTTTATTGAAATAATGCATAACGAAAGAGAAGAACTTCGACCTGACATTTGAACAATTAAAAAAACATTAGTCTACCTCTAAAATTAGCCAATCTCACGTTCGTCATTGAAAAATGGGCAATCACTGTCTTATCTTCTAGTCGTCCTTCGGAGCTCTTTATCTAGACAACGAATTAGCATGTCTGGCAACATTGTAGGCAAACAGCACGAACCATGCGCTAATGAAACTTCACACTACAAAATTCTTCATTATTTTCTCATGAAATCGTTATCAATAGATTGGTGTTTCCTCTCATGAACAATAACTCTAAACACGGCGTCGTTCGCACTATTTTCAATTACAGGTAATTAGAATTCCAAACATCGTGGGCACATTTCCATAGAGAAAGTCACATTAATCTGTTAGCAGAACTCTCATAAAGACCCAATGAGAAATAACACAAATTCTCCTACTCCCTATCATTGTGTCTTGTTCGTACATGAAGTAAAAAAACCGAAAATCACAATTACATACGACATGGCAGCCTCTTGTCTGGACTCTTCATGGTTAAAGGGTAAACGCAATCGTTCGTTTTCCTAGCGTGTTCTGGCACCTGGGAAAAACTATTTTTCCATTCGACGCCTATAAACCGTTAACATACGTTCGAGCGGAATACCGATTTCTCCATCGCTTGTACCGCCACTGGTATTCACAGTATGCGGTGTTCTGCAAAGAAAGCTAAACGGTACAGCGTGTTCGGTAACGTGTTCGCGATGAGAGCGGTCGGAAACGAGAGATAGAGGAAAAGGGGACGGGATGAGAAAGCTGGTCGGTGCTAAAATTGATTAACCCTCGAACGATGGAAATATTTCTCCCCCGCGGTATGGAAACCGGGTCATTCCTTTCTCATGATCATTCGGTTATTCTCGCGTATTCTTGGATAAATGTTCATATTTAGAAGATGGATCCATAACCTTGCGTTGCAAAAAAAGAGACGGTTCTACCATTGGTTATAGTCGTTCCATGTATAAACGCGAATACGGCAAATTATTTAGAGCCGGTGGTTATTTTTGTATAATTATCACTAGAAGTGAATAAGTAGTAGAGTCAAGGTTGAATTTATTCAACCCAATCTAGAATAGCCGTGCTTATTGAAGTTAATTCATAATTGTCAAGATTACACGTAAACAGCATTAGCTCAATTTCTGAAGATCAAATATGTACACAAAAATCATCTACTATGCGATTGAATATTAATTATCATTCCTAGAATTGCCCACTTTTATGAATTCTTTCCAGCAAAAATGAAGATTGTGAATAGGCCAAGGTTGAAGAATTGCTATCTTGGGAATGCTAAGTGAAGTGGGTCAAAAGATCATGGAACGATCTGAAAGGCGATTCGGCTGGACAGAATACGCGTCAAACGGGATGAGATAATTGTTCCGCAACGAAAATTGATACGTCCCGATGAAAATGTAGCCGGGTCGATCGAACGTAACAGTTTCCCGATCGCGGCAGTTCCCCCTCGAGCTGACCTCCTAAAGTCGGATCAGTAATACGGAACACTATTTATTCCCGAAGTTTCGAAGGCTCGGGGTGAGCCGAAAGCAGCTCACTTCGAGGTAATTACGAGGATTCGCCGTCTTTCTCGTCGACGGCGCCACGGCGAGTTTCGCCGTCTCCCTTTCTTCGGCCGGGCAAAGTATACAGCCCTCTCGCTCCCGCCCGCCGATTCTATCGGGCATAATTACCTTTCGCTGTCCCTCTCGGATAATCATTGTAACACCTAAGCACCCTACCTAACCTAACGGAGCCTAGCCAGCGTTTCCAGCGTTATTCGCCATCGATCGACCGCCCTGACGACGATTTCCGTGCTACGACGTGGTCATTCCTGCCATACGACTACATCGTTTCGCTAACGATTACAGTGTCACTCGGCCAGGCCAGGATTATCGCTATCCCCGACCCACCGGCATGCGACGAAACCGAGCCCGCGAATAGATATTGTCCCTTTCCGGTTTTCCTGGATCCGCATTGATAAACCTTCCCCCGTCACCCTTCTGTCCTGGTTTCTGTGGTTGTCTGATCTTTAGAAGTGTTTTCTACTTAGCTGGTTTTGGAAGTGGACCTGTGGATGTTTGTGATTTTAGCGAGTCACATTTTAATATTTGCAGTTTGGAGGAAGACCTATGTAGGGCTTTAGATTTAAAGTTGAATTGTAAAGGTATAGAAAGTCCAAGTTGGGTCTGTACAATGTGTCTGGATTTTTGGTGGCTAAACAACTGAAAGTGTTTGCCGTATTGGGTTTTCTAGATTTACTTTGGGTTACTCTAAAAGTAATATGAAAAGACGTCCTCTATTTCATCATCTAAGAACCTCACAAATCAGTTAAGACGTACATTTAATAGAATCTTCTGACTGGGCGTGCTCATACTCGAAACCTCTGAACTAGACGCGCATTGTTACCCGGAATATAACAATCACAGTTATACATTCCACCAGACAAAGAACCACAGAGTATTAAGAACATTGATACCTTCGTTGTTCCTAGAATACCACAGATTCAAATGTTGTTACGTATTCTTACGCAACCAGTTACAAAACTTTAGTTTTTCACGAGGGCCGCAGAAGGAATTGAAGGGTTCCACAGCTTTCCTGAGACCGTGTCAAGAATTCAACGTGCAGAAACAATTAATTCGTTCGTCGACTTTTCGAAAATCGTCCGCAAACAATTATGGCAGTCGCGAGGTTCGCCATACGTCGACGGTTCGATAATCATCGCACTGTGTTCGGTGCGCAACGATAAACATTGGTGCCGCGGATCGATGACTTTTCGCGCGGCGGATCGATCCCCGGTGAAGTTTTATCGATCCCTATTCAATGAGGATACGCGCAGCACGCGCGACGCATTAAATCATTGAAATTTATGCAACCGGGGCCCACTGCGCGCAGTATCTTTCACTTTTCATTACGGGATCATTTGTCATGCGTCCGTAGATCCCTTATCACTCGGCGATCATAAACAACCGAGGCATAAATTTCAACTTTCGCGCATAACCTGACGGGGGGAAGCACCGACCGACCGCGGTGAATTTATTACTACAAAATGCACCGATCCCCATACGGTTGCACTCGATGACCAAGTTTTCTCTAGGGTTCCGTTCAGCCAGCGGATCAGTCAAAGAGGCAGGTGGATTGAGAAAAAATCGACGGAAACGTTGCATTCTGACTGTACAGATGGCATTTGAGTGCTGGAATACGGTAGGACCTCGATACTTGTACACTGATCGTTTTAATTTCTCATTGACACGCATCATCATTGTCTGTTGATTGAAAGTTTGAGCCAACCTAGGGTTCTCCAGATTGGAATTAATGCAGAAAGACTGTTAGCTAGATGTTAATTTCTTCGGACTAAAACAATTGGAGCAATAGATCATTAATTAACTGGCGATTTGAAACATTCATGATAAATATAAATGTTTTGATGTTGATAAAATTGTTTACAGCAATATCATTACACCTTTCTACTGTGACATTAATAAAATTTCCGGTTAAGGACATTTCAAAATTAGCATACGGATTTTATGCATTTATCGTTAATGTGAATATGCAAAACGCAACGCAGTAAAAATTCTCGGAAAGGTGAGTATGAATTTTACTTCACATCGGACTTAACGAGACCTTTAGCAAAGCTAATAAATCTCCTACATAATTACACTTCGGTAAGTGGATCTATAAAATTCCGAATTTGCATAGGAAACCACATTTTTAATACAAGGTACATTTTTAAAGACGAAAGCAACATACTGTTCTAACTGAACAGTAACGTAACTACTTCACCTAAACGGACCGTTTCGTAAACATTACGAAAAGAAAGCGATCACGTATATCACACATTATAATAGACCATCGACGCAATTTACCGTATCCAGGAGATTCTTTCCTGTTCCATGCACGTCCCAAACATATTTTTTCCATGGAACACGGATCCGTGCGACGGATACGGGTAACCAAATGAAGCCGTAATTAATCCGACCAGAGGGACTAATGAAGACGTATCGAGGCGACGATCGTCCACGCGATTTCCATCGAAAGGAAGTGTCCCCCCCCTGGCCAGGAGTGTTTATAGTCGGATAAACCATGGAACGCCGTCCGGCAATTAAAGTTGAGAACTCGGGGAGACGTTTTACCGTCAGGCGAAGACGACGACGAAAAGGCGCGCGCGGTGTTGACGGCGGGTGGAGGAGATCGTAAAACCTAATATAATTAAACGTAAAAATATCCCGCTCCGTATACCGACCGGCTAGCTGGCTGAACGAGGCAAAGTGAATAAAAAGTGCTCTTTATTACAATGAGCTTTAATTAACGCGCGCTCGCGAGGTTCGCGATGACTGGCCCAGCGTAGCGCGTAGCACTTTCTCAACTTTAATTTACAACGTCTGAAAGCAACGGCCCCCGCCTCACGCGTTCGTTACATCGTTGCCATAAAGCATAGACACATAATTATGCGGCAAGGGGTGAACGAACCGCGCGGGACGCTGATTCGTCTAGAGAGCATTAAATACTTTTGTGCAACGGGCTCTTCCAAGGCTAGTCCCCTCCTTTTGCAACACGACTGCGCCTAGGAAATTAGGAATTCGTAAATGATGGATTTGCGTGCGGCTACCGTGAGTCGATCGAGACTCTACTGGAGGCGAGCTCTTTGGTGTCCGATGAAAAAGGGGATCTTGGATCTTTCGAACAGATAACGGATACGTAATGGTACGCGTGGGTTTCAGATTTAGACACTTTGACTACTCTGTCGTTCAGATGAAGCACACTGTTCGTGATACAATTAAAAATTAATTTTAATCACGGGGATATCTTCATTGTTAACCTATTAACAGTTTAGCCACAGTGAGACTCGAGCATGGCACATTTATCATACACGACTTAATTATTAAAAAGATACGTGTAAAACATGTTTTTCTACATTTTTTATTATGGATAGAAGTAGTTTAGTTTTATTGTAGTAAAAAATTATATGTGTTATGAAATTTTCCAGGCGAGGAAAATTTTTGTGGATACTGGACTGATTATCAGTCCATTAAATATGGACTACTGAAGCAATACTAGCTGTCTACATAGTGGGTCCTGGCTGACGTGTCTGTTCGTCGCTGTCTGATTCTACTCATTCTAACTACAAGCACGAAAGCATGCGTGCTAAATAAATTTCCAAAGACCATTTTATCCTTGTATGAAACAATTCTATTCCCGACTTTCGACCTACTTATCTGTGAATGTACGAAATCTCTACCCAACGGAATCGTACCACCAGCATTGATCAAGACTGACACTTCCTTAACGTCTAAAAACTTTATCCGATCTACCCAGTCTTCCCCACGTCAAGCTACCGTAGAACAACCGTTCCATTAGAACAAATGGCCAGTTGTCATCCAAGTTGTACCCTTCATTATTCACTAACCCAGAAACACTACTGAATTTATATCATTCATTGCATCCAAAGAACCGAAATCGAAACGATTTAAATCGATTTTCAGCCGTGCATAGCAACGTCCCGGGTCCAACGACCGAAACGTTTCGATTTTTGTTATCGAAAAAGGATAACTCACGGGTCCGTATCAAGATTCGAACGGTCCAGGTGCAGCTGCGTTGTAAGCTGCGGATCTCTCCCCTCTCCCTGTTCACCACTCCCTCTCTCTCGCTCGCTCCTGGCACCGAGAGATATCAATTAGCACTACGTCCTGGGGAATTAATCTCGGGAATTAATATCGCGACGTTGCCAATTAATTTTCGTTAATTTCGAATCAGCAGTTTCCAGAGCAGCGCCGCTCTGCGGCCCCCTAACACAAATCCCTATCGCCCGGCCTGTTCGTGGGAGAGACAGAGAAATAGTGAGAGCTAGCGATGGGGACAGGGAGCAAGACAAGGAGGCGACGACGGGACACGCACTCCTGGTTATGAGGTGGAAGGGAGATGGGAAAAGGCCGAGCATCCCAGTTGCGACGCTGTGTAGACACTTCCACGAAAGTTTCGCGAACAGGCGGGCGGCTCGTCGACCGTTTCTTGCCGTTCGCCTGGTTTCCGTGAGGCGTCTACTAGCAACGTTTATCAAAACACACATTTAATTATGTCCGCCGTGTAGCCAGCGGCGTCGAAAGTCGCAGGACAAAATCACGATTATAGATTTACAAAGTTACTCTTCATTAAATCTATTGTACACTACACGAATCTGTTATCAACCTAAAACTGAATAAATACTTTACGTAATGAGCTTATACGGTGCAAGTTTCTTTACAAGAACCTTCTCAATTTCCCTCAGTCCAATTTCTGTACCCAAAAGAAACCTTCACAAACCCCAGGAAAAAAACTTGTTTCACAGGGCCCAGAGATCAGTCCACCTTATCCAAAAAACCGTGTGGTCCACGAACGAAAAGCTCGCGAAATATCTGATGAAATATAACCCACGAGGCGATCGCGGCTCCCAGTCCTTCATTTACAAATTGAACGAATAACAATAAATCACCTTTATTCCGCGGGAATGGTGGCGAACGTATCTCCACCGGTCAAAAATCAATATACATTAAAGTGCCTTCCGATAATTTCGCAGTTCACGCCCGGGAAGGGTTCGAAACCGATGATATACACGAAAAATATTTGCATAAACATCTCCTCCACGGCCATTGGAAAACGGCTGTTCTTCGGGCCGATCACTTCTGGGGTAGAGACAGATTCAGTCGAAAATCGCGTGTTTCTTGCGACAAAGAATTCGGGGGTTGGCACGGGGCAAGGTTCGAGGGGTTTCGTTTGCGTTTATCAAAACACACATTTAATTATTCCGCGCATCGCCGTGGGCGCCGAAAGTGGATACGCGGGGCTCGCTTATTCCGCGCTTAATTCACACCTGGACCCGTGACGGAGCGACTAGAGCCGCTTAAATTAAAGCGACGGATAATAAAAGCGTTAGCTCGTTGGAGCCCCCGGGTTCAGCGAATCCCTTCCTCTTCCTCGTTCTCTCTTCTCGTCGTTCTCGATTTTTTTTTGTCTCTGTTTTTCTCTTCCTCTCGTCGCCCTTCCTTCTTTCTCTGTTTCTGTCCCTTTCTTTTTCTCGCTTCTATCCCGTTCTTTTTCTCTTTTCATCCACCCCCTTCAGCACCACATACTTTTTTTCTCGGTTATGTTTCCGCTGCGTGCGGGCAGCGTAACTTGCGCGTCGCTGCAACCTGCCTTTTGTTTCCATGCGACCTCTACCGAGGTTTGAAAACACAGGAATGCAACCGCGTGCATTCGAATTCTCGGAGAGCCGGGGCTAACACGGCGGTGGTTGGTGGCCGGTGAAAATTGTGCCGAGCCGCGGGACTCGGTCGCCGTTAATTGGGAAAGTAGGGAAAATAGTTTTCGCGGTAGGAACATGTTTCAATTCGGCTGGACGAGTTTCCTAGTGGTCTTTCTTCTGCGCTGTTTAGCGAGAGATTTGCCTGCTAAACGGGAGCGTGGGGAGATAATGACTGATATGATCTTAGGTTCGTTCTTACAAGGGAAGGCACGGTAGTATCCCCCTCCGATTTTGATGAAACTTCGTATTTCTTTTATAGCAGTAAAAAATAAGAGATACATGTGACATAAAATATAATTCTCAACTAACTCCAAATTTTCCCACAACTTCAGCACGTGTAAAATAAAATACAATACTTAATAAAATAACAAATGACTAGTTCGACGGTATATCGACGCCCAAACAGTCATCCTGTTGATTGACAGTCATGGACAGCCGACAGATACAGCGAACGCGCGATGGGGATTGGCGAACCGAGGGGAGTTGGAGCGGTGACTTATCCAGACGGCGTATTTAAATTCAGCCGAACTTTGGTGGCGTAAGTTCGCCCGGGCCGGGACCCAGCTGTATTGAAAAGCTAATTCTCGGCGTACAATCGACTCGTCTCGGCGTAGGGCAAACTTTGTGAATGTGTCTCATTAACTGGCTGGTAGGAGAGAGAGACCGCGCGCACGCGTAAATTCGCGCTGAAACCCACGAGACGCGTGTGCGTGTTACAGCGTTTTCACTCGGTGTAACCACCGCGTAATCTCTCCCGCAGCCGCATATTCCGCCGACCCCGCGTATTTCAATTTAAAGTCACGCATCGGCTGACCTTTCCAGCTTCTGCAAAACCAACCGCCGGTATACCGTTTTATCTCCTCTTTATCGGCTCATTGGCCGAAATATTACCGGGTAATCAGCGATCGAGATCGAGATTCGAGCATTTAATGCACGCGATCCACGATCCCTGTACGGGATCTTGTTTAACGTGAAACGTTTTGGAACACTTTAGTTCGTCGATATATCGGGTAAACGCACCAATGACTGCACACTCAAAAGATTTTGTAAGTATTGAAGTCGAATTTAAATGATGGTAATCTTTAATAAATATGTGGCACGTGAAAATTAGATTTGTCAATATCTAGACTTTTTTATAACATATGAATTTCAATTGGAAAAGTGTAATAAATTAAATTATATTAATATACATATGTATAAATTGAAAGCAGTTTTCGCATTCTTTCAATTTTCCCGATCAAACACAACCTTACCACCGTAAAATCGCTGAAAATCATCAGCAAGATAAAACACTTTGCAAGAAGCAAATCAAGACATTTAGGAACAATCAAGATAATTTAGTTCCTGGAATACCATCAACCTTTTCCTTAACGAGTTACGTGTGCTTCATCGAGGTTTCTCTTCCCCCCCCCTGATTCAAGAAAACTATCACGTAACAAGAATTCTTTAATCGCGATCGCTTAGCAGAACCGAAAATAGAATCCATAATCATACGGCACACGTAACCTTTTCATTAAGCGTATTCCACCCGACGCCGAGGATTTTATTTTCAAATCGAGTCGGGGTAGAACCACGCGAATCCGATTAAGATTTTATATTTTCCTCGAGGGTTCCTTTTTTCCCTCCCCCCCTACCCATCCGTATAATTATTCACGGTGTGCATTCCGATCACGTAAATTACGCGTATCTCTTTACCCGTGAATTCTAATTAACAAGAGAAAATAAGATCGAAGAGAGGAAGCGACGCTGGTGGGCGGGTTCGATTAGCCCTGGTGTTCTTCGTCTTTCTCTCTAGTTACTGAAGTCAAAACAATAAGATAGAGAGAGAGGAAAAAAGACAGTGGTCGTGGAGTTTCACCCGCGCCTGGTAATGGAACTTCTGCCGCTTTTATAAAACAGGTCCGGGGGCTTTCTTAAATAATGAGATACATTTAATCAGAGGATTAATGAACGCCAAAGAAGTGGAATGAATTATGAATGATATTTATTCGTCGAGCACCGAACCACCGACTCGGGAAATGATAATACGGTTCTTCGTCGCCGATCGTAATAATGACAATAATAACAACAACCGTCAAGGGTTGAAAGAAGAGAGGGAGGGGTGAAGCGACAGAGGGATGAAAAAAAAAACTGGGCGGAGAGAAAAAGGGAACAAGGATAAAGCACGACGATAATAAAGGTGGAGGACGAGGTGCAGGAACAATAAGAAACGTGTTCGGGAAAGCCCCAGCCAAATAGGAGTGGGGGGATGGTAGAAGGGTCGAAAAGAGGGACAAACACCGCCGGAACTTCGTCTCTCGCCCATGCTCTCTCTATTTGCATAAAATCGTCGTAGTCGACGCCTTCGAAGATAATGAAATGAAACTAAACAAATAACGTGGATGCTAAACATTAATTACATTCGCCGTCGAGAGCAGGGGTGTAGCAAGGGGTTTCGGGGAAATTAAGAGACTTGCCTTGCGATGGGGGATGCGAAACGAAGAGGCAGGGCTCGCGAAGAGGGGGTGGTGGTACGCGGCCCGAAAATGTTCTCCAGGGGGGTGGCGAATTAAGAAATCGTTTAAGAAGTTTAAATCGGGCACGCCGCCAGAAAGAAAGGGTTGGAACACGCCCACTTTAAGAAAGATACTACTGCATCTTAAGTAACGATTGCTGCCTCATGGGACTCAACCCTTGTTCCACTACTCGCGATCGTGTTCGTAAATTCTGATCGGGCGAATCGAAGTTTGACTTGGAGAAGGGCTTGGGAAAGACTGATAACTTGTTCGATCGCGGGGTTTTTTTTCCTATTATCATTGCTTGATTTAATTATTATTTAGTAACTTTTTATCATTCATGACGGAAGTTATTTACGACTCGACCCAAACATCCTTTGAAACAAAATATTCTAATTCGCATACGAATACTTTTCGTCCAGGGAAATTAATCCACAAATTTAATCTATAAATTCCATTGAAAAGGAGCTGCCATTTTGTTACTACGACACGAAATCTATCCCCACAAGACAACCAAAGTTCAGAAGTAACTCGAAAATTATTTCCAAAAGATCTAGCACCGTAGGGGTACAGGGAGGCTATTCCGCCCAGCCTCTTGCCACCCCATCAAGGAGCTCAAAAACTCGCGAGGCACTTGGAAGCGCAGCACCGCTTCCTATCGATCAAGGTAAAAGCTTCGCGTTCTCAAAACTTACAGGAATTCCGTCAATTACAGGCCCCGTCTTTTGGAATTCCCAGCGAGTCCACGGGATACGAAACGACGTTCCGTGACTCCCCTAATCGGTATTCATTGGAATTCGTTTCGATCCGTGATATACATATATATATCTACCTACCCAAACTTACACACTCGTACCTAAATATAACAGTATGCGTTTCCAACATATGCACACGTACACACATTAGCAACGTAGTCGTCTTCGTCCACGCGATATTCGCAAATTTATGGCAATTCCGTCAATTAAGTCGAGTGAAGCGGAGTCATAACATAAATATGTAAACGGCCAGGACGAAGCTTCTCTTGGGGCGGCCATATAAGCTGCGCTTGTCCATCAATGTCTCCGCGAAAGAGGTCCAACATGCTCGTAAATGCATACCCAACGAAATGCAACGGTCAGTGGCTATCATACATCCGTACGTGAGGATCTGCCCCGTCGCATAACTCGTCCTCCTCTCCCCTTTGCCCGCCTCTTCGGCGAAACGTACGCGCGCGCGAGCACGTGCATCGCAAGGTTTATCGTTTCGAGAAATGCGAGGGACTCCGCGCGGATTCTTCGCGCATATTCTTTTCCACGAGGGGATTTAGTGCGCGGGGCCTCTTCGAACTCGAGACTTCGATAAACTTTTTCGTAAGTAACGAGCCTTGTCGCGACTCCCTCCCGTTTCGATAGGTCCTACGGGTCTGTCGATGTGATTGTTATGCAAAATTGATGGATTTAATCGAGTATTGCTTGGGAATTTATGTTTGCGATGACGTACGTTACATTGGCGATCACGAGTTTGTTGTGATAAATTTTTGCTGGGTTCGTAAGTTATAGCATATTCAATGGTGATTTTGGAAACTTTTTTTCGTTAACTTTCACTTTCTTTAAATTATTCGCAAACGATTCCTAGTTGTCCGTAGTCTAAGGGTTAACCCTAAAAGTCCCATAGGCACCTACAGGTACAGCCTTTTATTTGGCCTATGGCTTAAAGAAATTGAGTTCACTTAGTCACTTTACTTCATAAAACAGCCAGTAAGAACTCGGATGTAATCCATCTTTCACAATAACTCTTCACAAGAAACTGTTTACTCTTTTCTGATTGGATCCAGGTGGGGCCTCCCCCAGCGGTGCAAAGAACATCGTTGCTAAACAAGGTAAATCCGTATTCGAGCTCTGGGAATCGAAGGGTCAAGAAGAACCCTAAATACGTACGACACATTTCCTCCACCCCTCCGAGTCCGCTCATACCTCCACGAATAGGAATGCCATCGAGAATCGGAAGAAACAGTCGGGTCAAAGGTCAGAATGAAATTGCCTCGGCCGAAGAGTACCGTACCATCTACCGGCTTCCTAACCGACCGAAGAGAGTCCCCCGACGATCTTCACATTTATGCGATTCGTCATTGTGCAACGATTACTTAGCCTCGGTTCCACGGTACGCCTGAGAAGCATTCCAATGTATACCGATTAAGAGAGCCCAGAGGGGGAACGTCGTCTGGTATCCGAGCGTCCGACGACTCGATGGGAATTCGAAAAAGTCCACCCGGTTTATCGTGTAGGTTTAGCGGGATTCGCCGTGGAATAACTCACGTATTCGGATCGTTCCTCCCCTGCTTCCCCAGTTGGCAGTAGTATGCGCGATCCATAGGGCAGCCAGTTTCCCTTTAATTGAATCGGATCTACATATCAGTACAGCTCCATTCGGCCCCGTCATGGCAAGATCTCTCCACGGGTAACGAAGCCCCCCTCTCGTTTCGGGGACCAACGAAAAATGGCGTCCCGCCAAAGCGTTCATCTTCCTGTAATTGCCGCTTTTAAATTTCCGCTGGGGCACGGCATTTTCGCACGGTTTCCAATTACCACTCGGTTTTTATTAAAACATCATTGGTCCTGTATTATTGTTAATCGTCGCCGATGCGACACGGCGCCACGGGACGAAACAACGATCGGTGTAAATCTCGCGTCCGACCGACGACGTCGCGTCGACATTTTTGTGAAACGAACGATTTATCATCCCTGCGCTTCTTGTGGATTTTGGCCGGTACTCTGGATATATATAATTGAGAGACAATGCCATCTTTAATGATACGTAATCATCACGGGCAGGTCGAATCATGCTGCAAACGAGTTTTGGAAGGAATTAGTTTTTTCTTTGTAAACGTATTGGTGAAAAAGGTAGAGCGAGATTATGTTTGAATTGTCGTGCATTAATGTAATGAATGGATAGAGGAGGTTTGTACATAATTCGTAGAAACAGAAATTAAATAGAAATTCATTCCCTTCGTTGAACGGTTTTATCAGGTTAAAAGTAAAATAACAGTATGAATAAGCTTAACCAAGCTTTTAATTTTATTAAGCTTCGCACGGTCGAATGTAGACTTTGGATGCGAGAATTCTACACTCTGGTGAAGAGTGATAAACAATGTTGGCATAATAGAGAGGGACACAATAAGGAAATTCTGTATTGTTTTGCTTCTGTGTTTTAGCGACCTATTTTTCATTTGATTAACAACCCTTCTACCATAGACTATCTTTAAGGATCCCCAAAAATTTAATCCACAATGTTCTTTCAAAAACTCAATTTAAAAAAACAGGAACACATGTCATGTTATGATATTTACCCAATTCGTCTTGAAATCCTTTAACGGATAGGCGTAAAAAAATTATAGGTGTATTTGCAAATAACTGAAGGTGATTGGGGTTACTCTGCGACCTCTAGGACGTTATCGTCGTGTATTTAATATTTTTCGTGTACTGGGTCGTAGGAGGCTCAGTTTTCCAGTAAAAATGGGGGCATTGCGTAGTCAGTGGCGGGACGTTTCCTGCAAGGCCGCGATAGTGACGTTTCTCGAATGATGTAGACCGGCATAAAGTGGACAAACTAGGGTCATTTGTCCGCTTTCCTGGAAACTCGCGCCGCTCTACGACGCCGTGTAACGTGCAGGGTTGTGGGGAGAGGGAACCGGGCACTGGTTTATTTCAGGGATAATCCAAACAAATGTACTCGGTGGCTCGCGAGTAAATAACATGCAAATGCCGTAATGCTGGTTGACCGATGGCTTCACTCGTCTCCGGTCCCGGACGTGCCTCGCGAAACGACGTGTCCCTGTACGCAGGACCAAGGGGGAAAAAAGAATTTTAATATAACCGACGATAGAATTCCCCTTTCGTCGTCCAACTGATGGAAGTACGCTGTTCCTTGAATCTGTTATCTTTGGTCGATTATACGGTATCGAGTACGCTATTATACAAGGGAAACTTAGTAAGTATTATACAAGGGAAATTTCGTGTAAACAATGAAATGAACCGATGGTTAGTTAATCGAGAAACGAAAATGGGTCGAGTCAATTTTTATGTCACAGTAAATCCTCAATGAATGTTCGAAGGTTTTTAGGAAGAGATAAGGGTAGGTTTTTAATGAGATTTAGGACTTACTATAGAGCTTAGAATTCTGAAGGCAATGTCTGTTTTAGCTGTATATGGCCATTAGTTTATGAAATATTTCAATGTCAGTGCCGAGGTGCCTAGAAACACTCATGGAGGATTTACTGTAGTTGGATGTAATGATTCTTTGACATTGAAGCTTGACGAAGAGATCTCTTTCTCCGTAACTTCAAAAGTAAGAAGGTTACTTGGATGATTCGATTCAATTACCGCGAGTTTATACACGGATATCGAGTCGACCACGACCAAATGATATTGAATGTATTCTACCGCGAACTTCCTAATTTCAGTTCAATAAAATCCCTTCAACTTATCTCTTCAATTCCATTAATGAGTTCATTCCTCGTTATAACTTCTGAAGTAAAAGCCAAATGAATTATTTCTTGGCTACTCCAGCACGGTTTCTTATTTCTTCTGAAAGCAGCCTCGATATCTATTATCATCTGTAAACTCTCCGGTCCATTATCTGTTGCCGGAGACTCGCGAAGTCGGGCCGGCCGAGCGGTTTGACGTAAAAATTCCCCGAGTTAATTAAAACGTGTGCAAGTGGACCTGTTATTTTGCGAAACGAACGTGTTTTTTTCCCCGCAATTCGCCAAGGGATGTTGGAGACGGAATATAAATATTATTAATTTTCTCTCCGATATAATACCCCATCCCAACTTTTTTGCTTTCATTTTCGTTTGGTGGCCAGGAGGAAAGGGAGGGGGATCGGGAAGACTGATAATTTAATGCGTTACGCACGGATCCCGCGGTGCCCGTGTGTGTTTGCCTATCCCCGTATTATGTTGAAAAGCGGCATCGATTTCCATACGAATTTTTATTCATTTCATAATGGGACTTTTATTTTATGGAAACGCCCGGTTTCTGTTTTCGTTGGCGATTTATAAAACGAGCCGACCCGGCCAAACGAATTTGTATTACGTTCTCTCGTAACTCCTGTTTGCAGTGAGCTTGCGTCTCCATTAGTTACCGCCATTCATTTCTACAGGATAAATATAAAAAAATTGCGATATCACCGAAAAAAAGGAAAGATATTCCTCGCGTGTGTAAAGTCACACGGACAGAGAAATCCGAATTTGAATGTTGTTATATCAATTCTGTCGTTCTACCATGGCGTAATTAACCCATTCTGGGCAGAACTATTTATTATACCAAAATTATAATTTTCTGACTAAGGGATAAAGTTATCCCCGACAGAGTCAAAGTCCCCGACAAGAAAATAATATCAATCAATTCCTGTTTTCCCAAATCGTTCAAATAAAAAGGTACAAATTCACGTGAACGTTCGTACTGATCAGAAAGTAGCGAGGGTTCGCATAATTTCTCGAGTCTTTCGAGCATTAACAATTGTCTCGATCACACGGAGGGTTGCGCAACGTAGTTTCCAGCTCCTAGGCGATTCTCATTCGACTCTAACAGGGGTGAAGGGGGAGGAAGGGGGGTCGAACAGATAACCTGGTTTCGAAAGGGGCAGCAGATGGGGTGTTGGCCAGTGGCTATCTCAGACTTCCCTCATCTTGTGCCGGTCTGCAACCCTCCTTTCCCCTCTTGCCCGCTGCCACCCCTTACGACGAGAGCTACCCTGCTTTATCCGCCCGCTCACCATCCGCCCCCATAGTTTCCTGGGAGATCGATTGTTATGCATAGCCTGTATTTGCCCGGCCAGGCTCTGTAACCGGCCCCGTAGTCTGGAAACTCTCGGGGCTAGTCCGCAAGAAGCCACCGGGCCGAGTCAACCGATTGACCATCGTCCAGACGGGACCCGACCGAAGACGCACCCGCTTGAAGTAAAGAGGAAAAAAAAACAGGGAATAATTTCGAACGGGACAGGGAACGAAATTAGGCGAACGGGGTTCGGAGGTTTTAAGGTTTCCGAGGTTACGCCCTGGGTTGATCGATACATGGTCCGAACGGATGCCTACGTTTTCAACCCCTTTACGCGACAAGGTCTACTCGAATTCCGCAATTATCGCTAGGATAATCTACGATTCCGAGATGATTATCGACTACTGATGATTTGCTTATTTTTTATGGAGATGATTCTTAGAGGAAGAATTGTGGTATTTATACAGCTTTGCTATAGGGGTGGCAATAATAGATCGAGAAACCGTCGAATCAATCTCTACCCCGAGTTTTGAGAGTCCGGACAGCTGACGTTAGCGACGAGACCACTGTCCCTTCGAGGATGTTTATTCTTGCGTGGACCTGGTCTGCGCCAAGCAAACAACGAAATGCAAATCGAGATTATTCCGGACTGTGCTAGCTGTTAACCTGAATTATTCGAGTCTTAATAATTCAGGTACTGGACCACTGATCGTTATAGGACTAGACCGTGAGTATTACGGAGTCAATAAACAAATGGGAATTTGGCAGTGAAACATCCGAGCGAAAAAAATCCACTCACCGATCAATCTTATCACATATTAAATAATAAGTGAAGAGAGTAGATATCATCAAATTCTGCAAACCTTGTCCATAATAATCGTCCAATAGCCTGGCGATTCTACCATTAAAAATGAATCATCATTGTTCTTCCCCATGAATTGATCCATTTATTCCGAACATGGTGTAAACCCACTTTTCCTCCTCTGTCTATTTGGCAATTTATTCCTATTCATCTATAGCAGCCATATTTACTCCACAATAAAAATTTCCGACTCAATTAACAAATTAACAAAATCCCACCCGCCATGTTTAATTCCCATTTAACAAAAAATCCCAACCGACAAACACCAAACAAGAAACCAAAAAAAAAAAAAAGAAAAAAATACCATTATAAACCCGTTCACGCGACGATAATCACCGCCGGACAGCTCGCCGTCGTCTGCGTGCACCGCAGACATCCGCGCGCGCGAAGGGGGTTGGAAAAGCCACGACAGAGGGGTGTGTATAGAGGTGTTGCGCGAACAATGGATACGGAATGCGGTTAACCGAAGAAAGCTGAAACGGGACGCTGAATAAACCGAGAAACAATAAAGTGGAATGGGGTCGTACCGTGGAGGGGGGTTGGTGGTAACGACATTTGAATCGGCCCAGTGTCGAGGGAGGGGGATGGTGTGCACCCGAGGGAGCGAAAACGGTGTCCTCCTCCATCGGTGAAAGTGTTCGCGGGGAATTCCTTTTTTTACCGCCCCCTCCTTGCAGTCAACTTGTCGATGGAGCGTTTAACCTTTCTTTCCGTCCCACCGTCAGCTTCCGCATCTGCCTGTACCACCTCACAGACACACAGACACGTGCTGGAAAGAGGGAAGCAGACCAGAAGAGTGAGGTCCCGCGTGCCCCGGAGCGTTTATGTGTTCATAAAACTCGAAGGATCGCTTTGAGTCGTCGAGCAAGCTACCTCGTAGGAGCAACGACACAGCCATGGAGAGACGAGGCGGGAAGAAGGAGAGCAGAGGAGGTGGGGTACTTAAGGGGGTGGCGCGAGAGAGCGAACGAGGGTGTTTTTCCACCACCAGTTGCTCGCGGCATCCGGCGAACCCCTCTCGATCCTGACGCCCGCGGGAGGAAGCGAGATACCGCGCACTAGTTAGAGAGCGCAACGTTTCAGACCATAAAAGTCCCAAACTCCCCTTTCCTGCTATCCTCCACCTCCTACTTCGGACTCTTCGACTTCGATACCGGTTCGGGGGCGGCGTAACGAGGAACACGGGGGAAAAAAAACTCCTGTTACGGTTTAACGCATCGACCTAACGACCGTGAAGGAGGAATCTGACGATGCTCGCTGACGGAATTTAGATTAATGAACGAAAACCTGGGGTGGGGGGGAGGATGGACTTGCGTCTGAAAATGTTGACCCTCGAATAAATTGATTCTTTTTTAACCCCTTTAGTGTATGAGAGCTTTTTGGTCGTTGCTGGGTCTCTTTTTTGTAGTTAGCCCGATGTAATGTGGCCTGTTCGCGTGTCAGTGGTTTTTGTACCGGCTGTTTAACCGTACGAATTTCGGATGAAGATTTTTTGCTGGTGCACTGGGATCGAGGACCTGACCAAAGGGTTTGGGGTTTAATTAATGAGTGTAAGTAGAACAAAATTAATTGCTGGTATTAATTTTGCGAAATTGGATTTTCCGATGAATACTGGTGAGCCAAAAAATATCGGGAAACAATTGTTTAAAAGATGGATTTAATTGTTAATGTCGGTTGCATGCATAAATGAAAGGAAAGTAATTGTTCTTTTTGAGAAAGGTGGTGTAACGATGTCAGGGGTTCGGATAACCGTTGACAACGCGTAATCGTAAACCGATAAAAAGCGAACGAGAAGATTTCGAAGAAACTCGTCGAGGGGATGGTGGTTTTTTTTTTGCAGCCACCAGTTGCTGCCAGCAGAAAAGCCCACTCGAATCGACGCTGCATTACCGTAAAAGTCTGAAGCTCTCAGTTACCGCCGTTGGCTTCCGTCCTCTTCTTTTTCCCTTTTCGCCCTCTCCGAGCCCGTTGCGGCCTCAGACTCTCTCTCTTCGGCCACGAAACTGGGTTAGAGAATAAAACGGGAAATACCGGCGGGGCGAACACCGATTGCTAGATGGGGGAGAGAACCTGGCCCGCGCTGTTCATTCCGTGATCCCGCACGATTTCGTACCGTTTCGAACGTCGACGAAAGTTGCCTCGAAAACACGGAACCTCGGATTTGTTCGACAAGATCCCCCGGGGGAAATATAATAGTTCAAGGTCGTTCAATTGGAGACCTTTTACCGATAAATCATAGAATTATGTTCCATGAAGGACGTACAATTTGGATCGTTAGTCTATTGACATTATTGAAATTAAGGATTCCCATTTGAAGATTGAAGTAATTTCTGAATGTTTGAAAATGTTTGAGTATACACTGATGCATTTTAAGATTGTCAAACATTTTCACTCCAACCACTCTTATTCCAAATGATACTCAACTAATACCTTGTTAGTAAAAAAATCGTCAATAAAACAGGTGTACATGTCCGAAGATTGCCTCCAGGCGACAGTATTCTAAATTCTTAATTGACACTGCACACATTCAATCTTCAAGAAAAATTCCAACGCGTTTTGCCTTTCCTTTAGACGACCGAACGTTATTACTGAAACCAGTATTTATCAAGCTTCCGTTAAAAACTTCACCGTTAGAACGCACCTCGGGCGGTGTACTTTCCTGGAAAACGTTCAGCTTCCGGCGGTGTCAGGTTTTAACCATGACGAGATAAGATTTCTGAATATATTCGAAGCGGCCGACCGGAGTGCTGGGGTGTACGGCGCCCCTGGGTATTTATGCCGAGGTGGTTGCGCCTTGGCAGAAAATTAATTTGCTCAATTATGTCGTTTTTAGCGTACACCGCTTAAGAAACATCCACTCGCGATCGCGACTCGTGCATTATGCCTGGGCCTGGAGAGGCATAGCGCGCGCTCGAGCGCCCCTACAACAGTCTCCCCTTACATTAGCCACCCTTATGCAAATTAATACAAAACAAAGTACACTGATGCGATCCTTCAACCCTTCCGCCAGGAAAATATATACCGTTGTCTCCTGTCTGGGAGGTAGGTACCCACCACCCCCTGTTCACGGAGCTTACGTGAGCCGGCACCGTAACCCTTTCGAAACTATAACACGTCAAGTATCGTGTATCTATCGTGGAAATCTCGGTGGAACAACGATCTCGTTTATTCTCCCTGTATCTCCGTCAATTAGTCACTCGTTCATTACTCCTACGAACGTGGAAATATCCCGAGGCTAGACATCGGCAATCGATAATCCCCGGTTCTTCGTCCACCCACTAGAATGATTCCTTAGGGAATCAGATCTGAACGCGAGAATATTCGAATCGTAGTTACCTCCGGTATGGATTCCGATTGAAAACGTACTGACAGCGGTTTTATGGCGGAGTGAAATGAAAAGATTCGGCTGTTGTGAACTCTTCTGGGCTTTGAATTGCATTTGTAATAAGATTCATTGGGAATGTTGTAAGTAACTTGAGTCGAAATTGACGTGAGAATGTATGTAAAAAATGACCAGGTTGCAATGCGCTAAATATATGGTAGGTGTTCAAAGTTCCACTGGAAAATAGCCAGTTTAAAGATTCATTGTCGGTAAAATCCGACAGGTGCAAAAAAAGGAAGGCAATTGCATCAGACATTAGGTGAGTCGGAGTAGGTAGTGGAGAAGGTAGCTCGGCGGTGGTAGAATGAGGGATGGGCCGAGTGTCCAGGTTGGAGGGTCGTTTATTGATCTCTCAAGTCCGAACCTCGCCTCGTGTACAAGAGGGACCTAACCCCATCCCATACGCCCTCGTGACTGGCCACAACCACCCCAGCGGCCGCACGCCGAGACACTGGACACAACGACTCCCTCCTCAGCCTCTCCTTCCACCTTATTCCACCCTCTTGGGAAAATAGGTTCCCAACCAGAACCCTTTGCTCGTTGCAGTGAAACACTGGACCCTTGTACACACTAAAAGTAAATAAAAGGAGAAAGATTTGACATACTTTCACCATGTCACCCCATCTCTTTCATGAACTATTATGAAAATTACTGCAGCACACTAGTATTAGTACTAGTACTAGACCCTGCAGTCATATAGCCCTATAGACCCATAGTCCTACATTCCTATAGTCCTACAGTTCTACAATTCTACAGCCATATAGTCCTAGAGCCTTATTGTCCTAAAGTCCTATAGTCCCAGAGTCGTATAGTCCCAGGGTCCTATACTCCCAAAGACCTATAATCCTATAGTCCTTTGGTACTATTATGGAACAATGGTACTATAGTATTCTATAGTTAAAATGACAGTACCAAAAACGTTAATAAATCTCAGGGGTTTAGAGGGTAGTCCAAGGAAGTGCACTTCTAGGATGTTAACAGCAATTCATCCGCTATACAATTTTTGTCCCTCGAATTATCCAATTTCTGGGGGCTGATAGATTCGCCAGTCGATAGCTATTCTAGCAGGAACGCCGGGCGTCGTTTCAGGGACGGGACAATGGAGTGAGATGTTCCCGCTTGAGAACCGTCCACTTAGCCGAAGGGTTGCTAGTTGCAGATAACTTATTCCAGCTTCGCCGACTGGCCACTCACCCTCCGTCCACGGAACCCTCTCGCGCAGATCTTGGCTGGCTAGCAAGCGGTCATCTTGTCTGGCTCCCCCGTAATATGGATCGTACTGTGTGCAAGCCATTTCCACGAGGTCTTAACAACACCGCTGGTACAGGTTGTCGATAAATCGAGACCAGTCCCGGGCTGCTACCCCTGACACGGCTCCGCGAGCCGAACACCATTCGACACCCGATCGACACCACTTTTCGACCCGTCTTAGATACTCTGTTCTGGTCAGTTTTCTTTTTTTCAATGGATTTCCTTGTCAAAGAGGATGCAAAAGATGCACCGGCGGAACCATGGACGCGAAATGATTCGTTGAAAGGGGGATGATTCTTTGACACGTGTCGGGGGCGAATCCTGATTCCCCTTAACTGTAGAATGCAAAGTACCGGGGGAATCCGAGGAAGAAAAGACGCGTAGTGGCTGAAGCCTCGACATCGGTTTGCTTTCAATGCTGTTCGAATGAATGCCGTTTTCTTTGGACAGGGAGCTTTCATCTGGACGGAGTTGTAACGGGGGAGTAACACTTGTTGACACTGTTACTTCTTCTATTCGTACGTTTTTTTGACACGGTTATGATTATAGGTAATACAGTTGGGAGAATAGGCATTATTGAATATCTTTAGATGAACACTGTAGGCTTGGATTTAGAGGATTATCATACTGAATTCATTAGAAATTAGACTATACGGACCAGGTGAAAATAAAGAATGACAAATTCATGGGGTAATTATAATTGACTCGAAGTACCTTCAAATATAGAGGGGCTGTAGCTTCGAGTGTAACATTGTATCAAAAACTATATGTATATTTATTTCATACTATATATTGTATGAGAGACAATAGTTTATGAATGCTTTTTCGTGTCACTCTGTAATAGAATTAACGAAAAGAAGAATTTTACCTCGTTGAATAAATATATCATCTACCAAGATTCCACGGATTCTAAGAGAACAGAACGATTCCGATGGATCTTCTAAAGGAATTAACAATATGCATTCAGCTTCCATTTACTTCATTCGTAGCGGTAAACGGCAATAATAAGATTTGCAAATAATTAAACGAATTTAAATTTAATAAGCACCGTGAATAAATAGCAAGAAAATTAATGACGATATGATCGCATATCTGACAAATCCGCGGAGTAAATCAATTTAAGGGGAGATAGATTTAACGATAATTGACAATTCAAGATGAACTGTAACGAAATTTCCGGTTCCTAGGGGACACTCCTAGAACGTTGAATAAATAATCACCAAAATGTTTCAAGTTCCATTAATAGATTCTCATATCAACAATGTGCAGACACAGTTCAAAAAAATTGTTCGAACAATACTATATACAATAATAATGGAACATTTTTTAAACAGTGTTAATACATGTTGTAACAGTGAAGATAATGGTTACACATTTTAAATGCAAAGATATAAGTGTCGAAAGGAATTACAAGCTCGTGTTACGGGACAACAAGTAGACGAGGGGATTATTAATAATTATGACTGCAGAACCCCCATCGGGAGACGTTATCGTCCGGGATCCCCTTTTGCTCTCTCCATTGCGGTTCCTTCCCCGAACGCTTTGCATTCCGTTCGCCGTCGGTTCGACGTTTCGTTTTTGCAGGAAACATCAATATTTATATTGCATAATGCATTCGTAATTGCCGCGTGTACACTCTATTTGTTCCGATTTTGTAATGCCATGAAAATGTATGAAGGCGATCGCTATTATTAGAAGCGGGATGCAAAACTCACGGTGTGCCCCGGCCCGGTTAACTAGGTGTAGACAGGTGGGGGACAGAAGGTAAATGAAGCGGGGAATGAGATTGCAGAATTATCAAAGAACTTTCTTGCGTGCGAATTTTTCCCTTCGCCCCGCATCTCTTTCTCTCCTGAGGTTCTTCGTCCTTTACCCTTCGTAGGGTTCGGTATTTTTTCTCTTTTTTCCCACTTCGCGTCGGTGAATCGCTGCCTGATCAACGATTTCGAGGCTGTTCTGATCTCTCGGACGTGTCAAAGGATCAAAAGGGACGATTGCGTTCGTTTAAGGCTCTATTGTGCAATGGGTAACGATATATCGATCCCTTTTAGAACTACTTGCACGTCCAGGAATGGAAAAAATGGAATCTGTAGTACAGAACACTAGCCATGACAGTTTTAATAAAATTTAGGGTAGTGTCCCCTTATACAGGTGAATTTTCGATCATCGACATTTATACAGCCGTCATTATTCCGAAATGGACGTAAGAGTCATCTGAATTAGACTGACTAGAATATAATAAATGAAACTGTATCACAAAATACTCTCATTGGTAATCTTTTCCTTTTAACGAACTATTATATAATACTCTACGTTCCTAATTGTTTCTCTATGTCTAATGGAAAATTCTACCTTCAGAAGGGACCTCTCAGGAGTAAAAATCTTCGCTCTCGAAAGTAGTATCACCAGGTCGACAGGTAACACAAAAATCCATCAGCACCGACGTCTCCGTCGAATCGGAGGAGGTCGCAGGTTCATTCTCAACGAGTCAGCTGTGCACGCGCGTCAGCTAGCCGTTTTACAATTCGACGCTGACTGGTCTGTGTGCGTGACGCACACGTCGCGAGCGCGGAAACCGAGAAACGCGCGCGCCTGCGGTCCCGAGGAGCCAGAGGCCAATAAAACTTAACTCCTAATTAAGAAGCGTGAAGGATGAATCTATTATCCGCGGGGGCCTTGCCAACGCAAATACGCCGGCAGTAATGTCGCCGTTGGTACAAACATACGGACACGGCCGGGCATACGTGTTCATTAGGCGTATTTGCTGTTTAGCATTTCAAATTCGGCGCGAACGGTGTGGCGCGATACAGAGACTGCCGGGTGAGCCGCGACCATCGCCACCCCCCTCCCACCGTCAAGACCCTTTTGGCAATCAAATATTTTAATTCAATCGATCTGCTAATGATGCGTCTTACATTCGGTACGTGGGTGCTTCCGTTTCAACTGGCCATCAGGGCTTTTTGAGGCTGCCTCTCAATTCGGGCTTGGGACCGATTGGTGACTTGATTATTCCTATCATTCCTTATTGAATAGGAATCGGGTTCACATATGATTATTTCGGTCACGGTATAGAGGATATAGCAGAAATAGGGGAATCCCTATTTCAGGAAACATAAACTGTCATATAGACTTGGAATGTAGACAGAAGTAAAAAAAAGTAATGAGGACATAGAAGTGCAGTAACAGAGACATTGATTTTTATTTTATTTTTTTTTTAAGAACCTGAAGAAAATAAAGTAAGTGTAATAAATCTACGAAATTCAATGGGAGAGTAGAATAGGACGTCATTAGGCAGACAATCTTAAAGATCATTGCAGTGGATGCTGATTACCTACTTGAATATTCAATCTGAAATAAATGTTCTTAATTTACCTAACTGTTTCCCGTCAGAAATTCGATGAAACCAACCCTGAATCGCCAACAGCTCTCCTCTTTATCCCTCTGCCTTCATCGCAAACATCAGATCGCTGGTAGGCACTCGGAAATTCGTTACATCGTCGGGCGAAATAGCCGTGAAACGTTTCCAGGTGATAAAGTCCAAATTGGTCTCAATCGCGATCTTAACGGCGCCCACGCACGATACCGTGCAACGAGCGTTTTTAATTTCGTGGCGATGAAATCTTGGGTTTGATCGCGTCTTCGGGTGTTCGTGGCTCGGTAGCGACCGCGAGCGATTCATTGATTTATTTAAATGTACATATTTTCCTCGGGGCAACAAGGATCGTGGAGGTGTCCGGTGTTTAATCGACGGAACCGTAAACATCCAGGTAATTCGTTTTATCTGAACGTTTTGCACCTGGATGTGCCCGCGTGCGTGCGTGAAGCGATTTTGTGAACGCGGCGTCCACGGAGTCGAAACGACCGATCGGTTAAGGTGAATATATATTCATTCAATCGCCCTATTAATGACCCGCTTTATATTCAGCACGTGGGTGTTCATCTTTTGCATTCGCATTCCTCCGTGCGTATCTTTTAATTCCAATCATCGATTTAATTATTCCACCTTCGACGCGGGTAAACACCTATCCGGCGTGAAGCTTTTGCTCTGTTCACACTTCTTCTGCCGGCGAGAATTTATTTAAATGTCGAGATTATTTCACGTATGAAACGAGATTTCATGTTAGATTGATGCACATGAAACGGATGACTGTTATATATATGGATATTTGATGTTACCATTATCAATGAATATTTTAGGTAGAACTCTCTATTCATTGGAAAATTACACAGTGTACTCTACTCGTTTCACGATACTATCAAGCACAGCAATGAAATCATTTATTAAATACTAAAATTATTCAAGATACAGTAAATCCTCGATGAGTGTTCAGAGGTCCGCAGCTGTAACATTGACTTTTCAACACGAGAGCTTGAATTCTGAAGTGAATGATATTTGTTTCAGCCGCATATGGCCATTAGTGTATGAAATATTTAATGTTCAGTGCTGAGTAGCCTTCGAACACTAATCGAGGATTTACTGTAAAGAATGAACCCCAGTTAAATTCGGTCATTTTATCGAAGTGGACATAATATCCAAACTGAAAGGTAACATTTGCTCTCTATGGGTACACAGTTCGAGATTACCATTGATCCAGCAATCAAAGGTAGCTATTCCAAAGAAATCCAGACAATCCTTTCTATTCTCACACGAACGTTCCACCCACTACCCCCAAAGACCCGTGGCGGGCACAATTCTTGGTTGTAATTTGTATTTAATTAAGCAAGTCCATTGGCAGGGCCGTCTCTCCCTCGGCGAGGAGAACCAGTTCGGTCGGTTTGGTCTGCGCGTTGGGGTTCATTAGGTTATTGAAACCTTAGACAATGTAACTAGTGGCTGCCGGGTACAGTGCTCCAGGGGCTTCGTAATGCCCACTGCCTCGAGTGCTCAGCCACGACATTTTGCATCTCTCTAGCCACTCCCCGTGGCGAATGGGTCTACGACCGCCCGTGAACGACCGTGCGTCCACGACCGGCGCGCAACGATCTGCTGAACGCCCGCGGCTTGGCCACGTCCCCGGGACGCCGCGAGTTTATATGCTAATAAGCCACATTAATTAAACGGGCCGCGTATGTCCAGCAGCAACAGCCGCCACCTTTCAGCCCGGACGCTCTCTAATTCTTCCACGGATCGGGGGAAAACCGCTCGCGGACGGTCAACGCGTATCTCCCCACTCCTTTTGTTAAATGACAGGGACTGGTTAGAAATTGTGTTGGTCTAGGTGACTATGATCCTCGAGATGGACAACGTCTTCCACCTGCCCCTGGTTTTAAACACTCGAGGAGAGAGGAGACACGCTGACAAGTCGGTTGCGTCGATGCATAATTTATGAGCACTGAGAGGAATAACGGGGATGGTTCGGGCTTTCCTAGAGTTCGCGAGGACACGATTAATTTTAATGTTCCCGGGGTACGAAAGAGTACCGTTGTGGATTTGAGTGGAGGGACTCTGATGAATTAGAGGAAGCTTCATCAGGAAGGGATTAAAGTGTCATCTAGGGAAGGTAATACTGCTGTCTAGTACCTGATGACTGCTTGTACAGTATAGTGCCCAATTGAGCTGGAACAAATGCTAAATCGTTAGAATAACCAATGTCCTCGGTAAGGAAACTGTGAAATCGAGTGATGGATTAGCTGAATCTTTATGAAGAACAGATAAAGGTAAAAAGCATACTTGATGACCTTAAGGATGATCAAGTTGTAAATCTCTATACAATCTAATACATTGCTGATTTGGGAAAAGTCCTGAGTCCCTCTAATGTCTCTCTATTTCTCTATAGCCTCATCAAGGCGAAATTAAAATCGACATACGCGACAGACGACACAGAGGTAGCTAAAATCATTTGAAGAATCCCTGGTCGGACTCCGGTCCAGGACACTGAAACCCCCAATTGTTCCGCGATCCCGTGGTCACCGTGGATTCGTATTATTCCGTAGAGCCAGAACGACTTTGGCTAATCCTCCCAGTGCATCTGCTCTTCCGTAATACGTCTGGGCCGCGCGTTCCCCTCCCCCCATTTTCCCCCCGCGAATTGCCGTCGCGGTTCCTCCCCCCCTGCAGTGTCTGTAATTTAATATACGCACGAAAATGGAGACAGTAATGACTCGTATGGTTTCCGGCTTAAAATTAAATGCGACTATCCGAGTTAGTAAAATTCCTAATTCGTGCGCCGTTCCAGATCCTACGTTCCCGGTCCTGGGGACGTTGCTGCCGTCGCCGCGCGCGGACCACGTACATTTTTCGTGTGATCTTCCGGGGCTTCGTTTCCTCGTACCAGTCAAGCGAGCGGAAAGGTGCAACTGGACGCGTTCCAAATTAAATTTTGGCCAGGGAAATGAAAAAGAAGCAGACGGCGCCGTATGCTTCCACCCGGACGGAGGTGGCCACAGCTCTCCTCGTCCAACACCACCCTTTGATTTCCTCTCCCAGTCCGTTTCGAGCCCTGGAAGGCTTACTTTGGCCGGGTAGGGACTAAGAGGGGTGGAAAAACGCGAATGATTCTTAAATAAATCCCCTTCCGGCCCGCATGTCCGTCTGACGTCTCGACCGGGGGCTCGCATGCGGGCCGTTCCCGGTGTTTCCTTTTCCCTACCGATGCCTCTGAAGCTTATCTGCGGACGTGTTCTGTCTACTTTCCTTCTTTCCTGACTACTGTAAAGCCTCAGGCAACACACAATCGCGGACTTTTTGGATGGGGGTGTAGTTATTGCTTCGATCTTATGGGGAATGAGCTATTACAGAGTAAAATCTCGATGAGTGTTCGAAGACTTCACGGCACTGATAAGAAGAGGTCTCCTGATGTAACGCTGACTTTTTAATTTCCATTTAATGTTCAGTACCGAGGAGCCTTGGAGCTCTCATCAAGGATTTAGTGTAGAGCCATAGATTGGGATTATCACACCAATTGGGATTGATGGTATAGAGATCGGATAAATAGATTGGGACTAGAAATCGTAGAATTATTATAGAGATTTGAAATTACCTTTCAATTCTCAGTAAAGTTTGGTGAATTGTTTGCAATCTCAAGTTGATAATTTTTACGACCTTATCGAATAGCATCGTTTGCAAAGTGCAATCGAAGGGAACGTGATCATCGTGTAATTTTTTCTTCAGATCGAGTGACAAACGATCGGAAGGGTTCAGCGAGCAGGAAGCCAATTCAACGTTGGCTCTCGGTGACACGGGCGGGCTCAATGTTTATTATCGCGTTACATTGTAAGCGGCGGTTAATGCGTCCACGATGATGTCACGCACACTGAAAGTCAAATAAATTATTGGTCCGTGGAAGAGAGAGAGAAGTGGATGGATAGCGATGTTGAACCCGAGCTGGACATACTCTTTCATTAATTTCTCCACGTTTCAACTCTTGTGCGGGCTCTCATGGGGGAAGTTATATTTAAATACGTGTTTCGCCGGCCCGGTAGAGAAAGGGATGCGCAAAAAAGGACTACAGAACGAAACAAAGTAACACGAAATATATTCTATCCCCGTACACACTGTACGCAAACGCCGGGGGCTTTGGAAACGTATAATGTTGCACGATCCTTATCTTTCCCCGCCGAGACGGTTTCCTCTTCTTATCGTTAATTATGCGTCTTTTCCTAATTTCGTTCTTCCTTCAACGGGGGAAATGCTCGCGGAAATTTATATTCGATCTCGCCTCGAAATGACGCTCTTTGTGCCTCGAATGTTTTTAAACCGGAGGGCTAGATGTATTACGGTTTATACGTTCGTTGCTTGGATATCTTAGGCAAGTCCACGGACCGTGTATTATTTAAAACGACGAAAGCCACTTTATATTACATTTAATGCTATATTACATTGAATGCACCAAGACAAATCAAACATAAGATTCGCTCATTACATTCTAAAAACACAACACCCCCCACCATTCGATCCTCCCCTCAAACTACCACAGCGTAGGCCTGCCCCCTTCGATCTTCATTCACAGATTAAAACCAGACAGCCCGTGCTCTGTAATTAAATTTATCACATCGACGTATCAAACAAGTTAAATACGCAAAACAAACGTCGCTATGGTAACGCAAATACTAGAACCAATCGCGTCCCACCGGTGGTAAACACATTCTGGCCATTATCCCGTAACAGTTTTACCATTATTCCTTAATTTCTTATTTTTCAAAATGATTTTTCTTTTTTAACCTACTACGATCCGAGACACGGCAGTTCATTCGCGCTTTAAGTGGCCGTTAAATAATACGTGTGCACGTAACAGAGAGGAGTGGCAATTGACGACTTCAGCTTAACAGGCGACACCCGTTCCCTTTTCCTTTCCCTCGACGCGCGGTCGTCGTGTCTCGCTTCTTTCAGCGACTGTTGGCCCGCGCGCAGGCCGCTTAATTTCAATCGAGACACCGAGAAATGCTAATTAGATCGTATTTATAGCGCGGTTTAAAGCGCCGGGCATAACCGAGCGTGGATCGGTGTGAACCCGTGGGCACCAGCCGACGCATCGCTACGTCGCATTTCGCTGTTAATGGCCACAATTAGGTGTTTTAATTAGCGCCTCTACGCAACGCGCCGGCAGCTGCTCGCGGCTGCCAAATTAGGGCCGCCACGAAACAATAACTGCCGATTGAAGAACCTAATTAACGGAGGGAGATGTTCTTTCTCGCCCCCCCCCATCCTTGTGGCTCGAACACCGACACGGGGACTTATAAATTAATAATTGGCCGTGATCTCGGGCCAGATATCATCGGGAAGGCGACCCGCGCGAGTGCCACCGGAAGAATAACCTTTGTAATTAAGTGCTCGCGAGGGACGAACGCGCGAGTGCACTTTGCATATCGTGATTGGCTGACTTTCTGGAAACGGCCGATACCACTTGGAGATACACGACTGGGGGAAACGTCTTAATCCCTGGTATCTAGGTGGCCATGGTTAACTTGTAATGGCCGAGGAATCGCCGCTTGGATTCTGTGGACAGTGAATGGAACGATTCAGAGATTTCAGTTCTAGTACAATGAGACGATTCGAAATGTCGATCGCTTGTGCTTGCTGGGCATGATTTTGCGGAATTCAATGATTTTTATAAAATATGATAAAATAGTTTTATGTCAATTATTTTGTGTTTGTAGTTATTTTGTAAGATAGCTACAGTACACTTATATAATAAAATTCACTTCTAGATACGGATTATTTTACTCTTACAGTAAAATAAAGTAATAAATTCCCATAATATAGCAATTAGGTGTACATAATAAATCCCGTAACAAGCGATATATTTCTTCGAAATTAATTCCAACAGTTTTCTACGCCGACGCAGAGCCTCGAGGACATGAATGATCGGTCGAAAGTCGTGAAAGTCGCGGGTCCAGTCGGCTTTCTAATGCTTCTAGAATGTAATTGACGTATGATTGACGCCCCGTCTCCAGATCCCGCAATTATCCCAGAGTTTTATCAGTTATAATTCAGTACAAGGAAATTCTTTTACTTGCCGTGGTATAAACCGTCCCTTCCCGTCTCGAACGAGCACACCAGGGCCCTCTCTCGTGTCTCGAAAGGCGATCTTACAAATACACCTGGACCCCTCTTTACACGGACACGTGGGAGGGAAGGCTTGGTGGTGTGCGAAATGGCCTACGGTCGGATCGAATCGAGTGGTTTCGCGGTTTCGCGGAAGACGAAGTTTCGGGGTCTCGGGGCCTGGGAAATACGGTGTTGCAACCGGAAAAACATTTGGTTGCCGCCACCCACGTCCGTCTCCGGAGATTTAATGATGGCCCCCGTGAAACGAGCATTGTGATTCATGGCGAGAGTCCGTTTTCGCGTGTAACTGCTCAATGAAGACGCGAGAGGTCCATTCGGATGCGGGAAGCTTAATGGAAGCGCGAGACTTAAATAGAATTAACAGAATTTCTACTTTGTTTGTGCTCTAATGAATCTATTAACACATTCGGGACGAGTCGTAAATCGTTTTTCCGATCCCATGGCATGGAGAAATGAATTTTTTTTATGTTTTCAGTGTTAATATGTCATTATAATTATTCTGAAAGACATTTAATAATGGAAAATGTTTTTTATCAATATCATTACAAATAACAAGAATCAAAAAGAATTTCTTTAAAAAAATGTCCACATCTCATTTCAATTTCAAAAAACACTTTCCATTAAAACAATTTGGAAATTGCCCGAATAATTAAAGACATTTTAATCAGCGTCGTTAATTGGGTCAACCTACAAGAATATCCCCCTACCGACGACACACTTTGGTGAAATATCATTATCAGGAACGAACGATCGATCGATCGATCGACGCTTTCCTCCTTTTCCTCCCCCAAAACGGCCCTGTAACGATCGTTGCTTCATGGCTATGGCCTGGTACAACGCTGGAAATTCAGCGGCACAACGAGGGACGCGTGTCGAGCCGAGGCACAACGTGGCGGCGGATTTAACACGCGCCGCGGACAATCGCCGGCCGATAGATACATAATAAGCGTGGCGTTGTACCCGTCCGTCTAAGGCCGCGGCTGGGCTAATGAAGCCTAGGCTAGTTAGGCGCGATGTTAATTAAATGATATGATCATTAGTCATTATAACGTCATTGTGTTGCCAGCAACTTGACACTCGGTTGTTGTTACCCTCGCGCTGGCTCGCTCGGTGGGACCCGAGGCCGGTTACCGAAGCATGCGGAACGTTGTAACTGGCCGCGGCTGAGCATGCCACGCCCGATACTCAACGCGTTTCTATGAATAAGCTAGGCCAACCGGCATGCCCGCGATCCAGGATAATTAGAATCCCCTCTGATGTCCACTGGAAATTCGTACGTTCGATAAGGAAGCCAAAAATTTCCTTACCAGTAAATACAAAACATACTCGACTTTACTTGACTATTAATTGACTATTTAATTGACGCCTAATTATACAATATTATTAATTTTCACTTCGTGTTTTATTATAGAGTGAATCTCTCTTGCAAATAAACCTCTCATACGGCCCTCGATTTTAGTCTTTCCATAAACCACACCAAAACCTCCACTTCAAATCATCCCCACGAACTATCGATCCTCACACAAATACATCGATACCCACTACATCCAGGGCCAGAGTGACGATCCCTATACGAAAAAAACAAACAAGAATCCTTTGAAATTGAGACGTAAATTCGACGCGAAGGCAAGCGTACGAAATAGTGGGTTAAGGTTACTCGGCTCATTAGCGAAGTTAAGCGCGTCGCGACGAGAGCATCGTTGCCACCGTTCCGGCAATCGTCGGTAATTGTGACGATCGATCTTGATCGAAATGCTCATTTCCTGTTTGCCCGGCCGGTAGGATCGGTTCGAGAACGCGCGCGCAATAGGCAGATGAAGGGGGGATGCTAGCCGTGGCTGTTAGCGGATTGGGGGTGGTAAAGGGTGGAGGGGTAGGAGGGTCGAAGGCTGCCTAGCCGGCGCATCATTAACGTGATTAATGTTGAAATAAATCAGGAGCTTCGAAACGGTAGTCGATAAATCCAATAATTGCGGTATAATCATAAGTAAACAGGTAACGCGGCTCGCGTTAGCATATCGCTGCCGGCGATCATGCCGGATAGAACGTCGCATTACATATGCATTGACTTTTGATTCCGACTGGTGGTGACTTTTCGCACCGAATACACCGCTTGAGCTTGCGCGCGCACGTTTCACCCTGGTTATCAGTCCCAGGATATCGATCGCGATCGCAGAAACTGCCGTCCGAGAAACACGTAATTATTCGGCGTAAATGAGTTATTAATTACACACACGCGTGGTTTAATTAGATGCTGATGCATGATTTATGAACGACGGAACGAATCGTTTTCGCTTCCTTCGGTTCGCCTTCGGCGGACAGACGCGCGAGATCGATGAGGTCCGGTGTTCGATTTCGCGCGCGCGCGAACCAACCGGATAGGGAACCGATCTTTTTTTTTGTGGAACTTTTATGGGTGACGAACGATGGGCACGAAGAAGAATCGGGGACAGGTGATCGTAAATCGTCCAGGCGAGAGAAAAAAATTGACGGGTACCGTTGGTTTTAATTAATACGGGAATTAATACGATCGAAGGAGGGGGGCCGAAGGCGATCTGAATGGCTCTTTTATTATTTCGATGGAGGAATTAAGGACTCTTCTCCGACGACGACGTGTGTGTGAAACCTTGACACGTAATTAGTACATACGACGGCTCATAATGTACTCCCGTAACGACGCAAACACGCGATCTTATCGGTTAATTCTTCCGGAAGCATCCAAGCAAACGATCTGTTGTAATTTGTTGCCACGAAAATCCGACAATGGTGCGCGCCGTCTCGTGGCAATTAAAAACCGTGAACTGGAATACGAATTACAGCGTGAACGAAAAATGAAATAGAATATTTTCTACGGTTGGTATTCCGGAAAAATCTGTTTTTGGAAAAAACGTTTTGCTACGGGGCACTTAATTAACACTCGATTTATAGACGAACATATTTCGTAACTCGATTTCGAACATATCAATTTTGGGAACGAAAATACTCTTCTGGGAAACCTTCGGTTCTAAAAGAATGAAATTGTTCGATGGTATATGAAGAGATAGAAAATAGTTCTCGATTTACTATTGCCTTTTTTCGATGTGAATAAAATGAAATGTATTCCTCGAAACGAAAATTGAAATTAAATTAGGTTGTAACTCGATATTCTCGATTCAGTTGCTCCGAACTATTTTAGTTGTTCGTATTGCAGGATGGTTGAATAGATCTATCGATATATTCTTAATCTGTGCACACGCCCATGAGCGATACGAGCCGCCATGCTTCATTTTTTAAGCCACACAGATGGAAATATAACGAGTACGGCAGCCTTCACCCATTTCTCTTCGTTTCGCCTTGACACGAAACTTTTCGTTCGCAATTTATAATAATCCGCCTTTGAGGCGAAACGATCCCGTTGTTATTAGACATCGAGCCGTCGCCGTTACACCGCGGACGATACACAAAACGATCGGAACGGCATAATCGAGGGTCGATTAATATTCATACGGTGCCACGCGTCGCTGTAAATCCAGACCCTCTTTTTCCCCGAGAGAACCGACGGAGCCGCGCGATCAATAACATCAAAAGCATCGATTTAAGATAATTGACGAATTATTCATTCGTTTACTTGTTAACTCAATACACTTATCTGTGCAATTATTCCTATATTTGGTCTTAAGTGACGTCTCTGTCACGTTGTATCCCCGACGATCCATACGCGACATGAATAGATCATTTAACGTTTACACATATTTGCATATTTATAGACCTGTTACCGAAGACGGGAATTAAGGAATTTATTGTTCCCATTAGGAGCTTCATTAAGTTTATACGATGTTCTTATTATAGTTTTGTTACATTTTCCACGTTTATATGTGTTATAGATAAGTAAACATCGCCAATCTCTAACACCTGAGTATGCTATAAACGCATAAAATCCACAGTTCACTTATTACATGTTCTACAAATTTTCCTATACACCAATCCTATTACTTTTTGCATAACCAGTCTTTCTTGCATATTCACGCAAGAAACATTGAAATAAACAAGCATCTATTTCAGTACCTACTAATATTCTTGAAGTTCTTCAGATCCCACCTGACCAGTTGAGGGTAAAAATAGATGTTGAAGAATCATCAAGGCAATAATAGCCTCCATTAAGCTTAACGAAGCTAGTCTAACAATTAAAAAACCACCAACAGCCTCCACAAAATTTCCTGCAAAACTCCCAATAAAAATATATATTCAAGAATTAATATCACCCCAACAATCATTACCAAAGATCGAAAACAAGGGATGCGATTCACCGCACCGCCGTTGTCGCGAGATCTGCATAAATCTTTCAGGATCTCTGTCGATCGCCGCCACAGTATAACCGTCGATTAAGAATTAGATAATTAATTACAGCCGGACATGATGTAGCAATGCTGCGACGATATTATCGGCGCATATATTTGGCTACAGGTTAGGACACACCGTGCACGGTGCGAGTGTTGAGTTGATGTTTGCCAGCTGATTGATGATGTAACATCATCCCGGTTACCCTCCCACCGATTTCCGCCGTTTCACCCACCCTCCCAACGCCTATCCACCCCCTCACGCCACCCTCCGCCCGGGCGTCAACCCTCTCACTTTCTGCGAACGGATACCCGACGCCGAACAGACCCGATATGTCGGCCGTGTTAAATAGATTTCAATGTTCTAATCCGAAATTAGTTAATTAATTTATCGATCCGATCGATAACCAACCGATCGCGGGCTGCGATTATGCCGGGCGATCCGACTGTGTTTTACGTTCCGCGACAGAATTTCGATGCATCCCGCATGCTTATCGGCGACGCATGAATATTAATCGGTAATTGTGTAATTAATGACAGAAGAAGATCGATCGGTTGAATCCGAGAGGTAAGTTTACAGAGATAGGAATGGACGGGGTGGTACGTGGGTTTCTTGGAAGGATTCAAACGTTCATTTCATGGGATTTGTAATTTCTTGAAAATTGTAAAATAGTAATTCGATCGAAGTAATAAAATTTCGTATCAGGAAAGTGATTATTCTAGTATCCGAAGATTCCTTCATCCGTACTCTTGTATCTCCGTATTAAAATCAAATGGGAGATAATCTACCCCATATTCTAAAAAAAACAGAATAACAGAAATATTATAATCAATCGAAGTGTAACCCCTCAAGCACAGTAGTCAACTACCCCGACGGTCGAAACTCTTTTTTTTTCCACGGTCGTTCGTTTTGTCGGTGTTTAGCTCTGTAGGGGCGCGGATGGCTGGTTCGGCGGGAGGTTGACGGAGGGCGGCAAGGGGCAGAAGGGGGACCACGGCGGGGGTGTAGATGGCCTCCACCTACGATAATCTACCCCCGTGGCCCCCATAATGCGCATCCCTCCGGCCGCAATAATGATGATTTATTTCAGAGCTAAAAATTGCGCGAACGCCGAGGCATGAGTAATCCAGATAATGGCGGATCCCTATTTATTTATCCGAGCATACGAGCAGACACGACTGATCGTCTTCCATTCATCGAAGAGCTTTTTGATTCCGCAGATGTCGGGGGCTTTAACCGCGAGCCTCCGGGAATCGCTGCGGAAACGCCCGACGTATAGCGGCATGAGGTGGGTGAGGGGGATGGAAGTGTATTTCGGACGTTCCACCTGATAATTGCCGCGATCGGTTATAATTTGCGAAAATACGTGCTATTCGCCGTGGATACATGTATGTGGCGCGATGCTGTTGAGGACTGAACACATGTGGCTTGTGTGTCCAATTCACCTCTGAGACGAGTGGTCCGTAGTTAAACACCCTCCCCCACGGTTTTGCATTGTGACTAAATGTTTGGACTTGTTCTTGCAGCGAACTTCTTAGGGTAAATGAAGATTTCCTACTCGAGTGGGAGTGTATGCCTCCAATAAATGAGAAAAGAAGGTTCAACATATATGTTGGTGAGAGAAGGTTCAGTCTGAAGGCATAATCATAAGATAGCAAACAGAGCATATAGAAGTATACCCAAGCAGAAGGGTAGGTTCCACAGCAGCCCCCAATAAAACCATATGCTTCGACAACAATTATCACGGCAAGGCAGAGCGCGAGGAATCAAAACATTATGAACGGACAAAACGATTGTTCGAAGCTCAGTGTCGCCCGACGACGAGAGCATCGAGGCCGGGGAAAAAAGGGGGGCTGTCGAGCGACGGACGGGGGTGTATGGGTGGGGTGGTGGTGGTGGTAGAGGTGGCGGGCGATATCGGCAGGCGTAGGGGGCGTGTTGGAAGCCGACGACGCAGCAAACAGCATCGAGATGCACAAAAATCGGTCCTTTCAGCTTAAAATTACGGTTGTCGCGTGGGTGGCGGAATAGCTGATGGGGTGGTATTGTACGGGGGTGGCGTAGACGGGAGATCCGGCCACTAGGCGCGGGGAGGAGGAACGGGGTGGAGGGAGCGGTCAGGGGGGGCAGGCAATGGGTGAGGAGGTTGGGTAGAAGAGCAAAAGGTAGGGAGAGAGGGTGGGTGGTGGCTCGCAGGGGGGTGAGTGTGTGTCCCGGAAAAAAATCCATACAATCCGATCAGGACAATGTATTCGTGTGAAACGCTCGATTGTCTGGGTGTTCACGTGTGTTCGGACATTGATACGGAAGCCAGATCTGAGCGTGCACTGATAAATGTGAAAAAATCCCCCATTTTTAAAACCAGCGACGCCTGCCGGCGCGTGATGCTGCTGCTGCCGGTGGTGCTGCGTGAACGTGTGGGCGAACGTGTGCTGCCCGAAGAATCAGCCCCCTCGCTATGCCTCCTCCACCACCTCCAGCCTCTCCGCTGCGCGCTTTACCCTCTTCTCATTCTGTCTGTCTCTTTCTAGCCGTGCCCGTAGTACACCTCCACGGATATCTACGTCTCTCTTCCACTCGTCCGCGATTCTCCCTGTTTTTTTCACCCATTCCCGCGGCCCAGCACTCGTTTTCTCTCTGTCTCCCGTCGCCACCCCCTTTCGACGAGCGGTATTGTCGAAACAACGAGAGCGGCTTTGTCCTTTGGTCCCCGCTGTAAAATCCTGGGCGTATTTTAAATTCGCGGCATTTTATCGCATTCGCTATTTATCGACGGGCTGCACGTCCAAAGGACTCGTCGGTTCTCCTACCCTTCTCCTCCTATGTTCCCTGTTTCGTTCCCTCTCTTCCTCTCTTTCTCGCCCCGCGACAGATAAAACACCCACAACCCCCTCCCCACACACACGATGGATGCCGGAACGATATCGCCAGGCGATCATCGCCGGCATGATCTTCGTTTGGGAATTGTTGGTGTTGCGCATCGACGGTGACTGGCAGAGGGGTGGGTTCGGAACAAACGATTTTCGAAGATTTCGAGGGAACGCCATACATCCTGCTCGGACGTAATTGTCGGATTCTTAATCGGGAGTTACCGTTCCACGCGTAACGAACGCCACGATTAATGTTTTGGGTGATCTATAACCGATCTATCACGGTATCATGAAGTTTCTTGGGGTCTCTTTGCTTAGAGGAGATTAATTTTTTTAACAGGAGAACGTTCCTCTGGTATTATCTTTTTTCATTGTTTCAATGTTTGAAATAATTTACGTAGGCTGTACAGTAGGGTTAATATTTTGTTATTCCTGAATATTACAGTACGTCGAACCTATTAAGTAACAAAAGCAAATAACGAATGCAAGGTCATAAGTACTACCATCAGTATTAAATGTAAAAAAGTGGAATGTACTTGTTTTGGTGAGACACATCGTCAATTCTCATGGTTCATTTTCACGACGATTTAATTGGACGACTCGTTCCTTTTACTTCATCTTTCGCCCGTTTAATGATCCCTCGTCGCTTCAGACCGTGATAAATTTATCGCCAAAGAAAAGGGATCCGCGAATTTTCCACCCCTATTGGCTGGTTTCGGGTTGCAAGATTCTATAACGGGTTATCGAGGATAACTTAAGCAGATGCAAGGGAATGGCTTTAATTAGTAAGAGGCACGAGTGCCCCCGCCGCGGAATAAAATATTCATGTAATTATGATGGTATAATAAATTCGTATAAGAAGTTACAAAACGGCTCCGCGTTGGCCTGAAAATTGGGCCGCGGAAGAAAATTCGTAATTAGTTATGCAACGTCGGTGAAAGTAATTGGACGTGCGGAATTAAGAATAAATTAATATGTATTCTAGCTTTATTTTCCCGTTCGTTTTTCCTTTCTCCGTTTTTTTTTGTACGTGCGCCTGAATCGCGATTCGTCCCCCTCCCCGCTCCGCTCGTCGCAGACCAATTGCATTTCGCTCCCTGTAAATTGCGCGCCCCATTCACACGACGATAATTATACTTCGTCAAAAGAAATACTACAGTCGCGATACAAAAGTGTGTTAAAAGCGCGAATTTTTGACTTATGACCGCCATTAATACACGATTATCGTCCGTGGCAATATTCCCGGGCAATATTTAATCGATGGGACGGGATCGATTCGTAGATACACTCTGGTTGCACCACGAATAAAAATTTAAATAATGTTAAATAATTTCTTGAGGATACAAAACGTTCTTTATTATGTTTCCTTAACTCTACTGTCCTCCTTCGGTCTATATGACCTGAAAAGAAGATTATATTGCACTAGGTATTGAGTTTAAATATTTGTTTTTCGTATCCAACGTTCTTAAATTTTATATACACGTTTCGTGTATTTCTCATATCTTAAGAATAAATCATTTCAAAATTTGAAACACTATTCGAAGTGATACAAATATATAGAATAATTGAGGAGAACAGCAGGGTTAAACAGAGACATTGGATTGCTTGTAGAATGACAAACGAAGACCATAGATAAATGTATGAATTGAGCTTACGATATGTACCCTAATATATTACCTACTTATACCTCTACTATGCAAATTCAATTTCAATATTTCACACAAAAGTAACATATGGTACTGTCACAATAAGGAGCTTAAAAAACATACAACACGATAACCATAAAGGATTAATCGAAAAAATAAATAATCATGCTGCAACCCGCTCTATAGAACCAACCCTCGAAACAGGGGTGGTAATTCGCGATCATACCCTGTACGACACACAGGCTCCCCGAAAAGACGAACACGTCGATCCTTTTATTCGGCTCCATTCGTTCTGGACGGTCCAGGGACAAGCGTAACTGTGGGAGCACAGGTCCGTCGGTCGAAAGTGTTCCACGGTGCTTCCGGTCCCGGCCGCTGGCATCAGCAGCTACCCATTCTAATAGGATAACGACGTGTTCCAGATTTCGTTATACGAGCACGAGCGGAGAGTCTATGGCCGGTGCCAGTTTCGAGCAATGCTCTGCGGAATGCCATAGACCAGGGGCGTCAAATACGATCAAGAGGGGGGAAGTAGGGTGGAGGGTGGACGAGCAAGAGGAGGAGAGGGTGTTGGGATATAACGCAAGGGGTGAAGATGAGGACACGAATAGTCGGATTCGTTGATAGCGAGTAGGTGTACGTTCGGCTACCAATCAAGCGGCCCCGAAACCTCATCGGTTTTTTCCTCCTGTTCGATCCCCCTTTTTTTTTCCACCCCCATTTTCCACCCGCTCCCGAACCGATCGTCCGTCGAGCCCTCTCTCCCCGACTCCCACCCACCTCCCACCACCTTCCTTTCGCTCACCCTCACCTACTGGAAGCCTCTCTCTCTCTCTCTCTTTCGCTCACCGATACCTCCTCATCCTACAGGGTGGGCCACCCCGACCGGCTCCCCCATACCACGGCAATGTTCCATTTTTTCGCCCGGCTATCCCGCAACTCGAACTCGCGATGCAATTATAATCCAGCTTTATGAAAAAAGAGGAAGGAAAAAAAAATGCATCGCAAATGTGATTGAGCACCGATACGGTGGCGAGATTGGTCGACGGGGAGAGGGAGGAGGGGGGCGAGCAGGGGGTGGTTGAAAAGGGGGTGGCAAGGGTGGGACGTTCGGAGGTCAGAGAGTATCGAGGCAGCGAACGGTTCCGGAGAGAGAGAGAATGAGAGGGTGATCGCGAGGGGGGAGTTTTAAGGGGTACAGGTGCAGAGGGGCAGGGGACGACGAGAGGCGTACTATATAGGGGTTAGAGGGGGGTTGAGGGATTGGTCAAAGCGCTTGGTTGCCGGTGCTGATAAAAAATTACACCCGAAAAAAGTATCGCCGTCACCCCTCTCCCCCTATGCCCACCCCTGTGTTACTCGTCCACCTCACCCACCCCCCAACGTCGTTCTCTTTCTAGCCCGTTTCGCGGTGTGTCTCTGTTACCCTCGCCCTCTGTTTCTCTTCACTCGCCCCCTCCCCCTGGTGCCCGCGGAACGGCTCGACAAGCTAGCCAAACCTCGGGTATACATTATTCCTGCCGGCCAACCCCTTTGGACGGTAGAACACTGAAAATTGTTCGGAAACAAATTCAACCTTCTCCCTCAGCCACCCCCTACGTTTCCCCACCCCATCTGCAGCACCCTCATCGCGATAGCAGACGTGCTTCATACGCGATCGCGCGAAACGACGTTCGTCTGATTGGAACCGCGTATTTTTTTTTTTACTACCCCCGCCGCGGAACTCTAATGTTGATCGGTTTGTTTATCGGCAGGAAGGGGTCGTTTGATCGTACCTACCTCTCAGGCAGGAGTTTCGAGATCGGCGAGAACAGAGTTTGCGTAAAACCGTTCGTGGTTTCCGGTGACATCATTTGGCGGTTAATTTAACGCAGCCGCTCGCGATTATCGCGCCCGCGGAAAGTGGTCACGCGGCGTTTCTCTGAACACGGGCGCGGGTGAAATTGGCTTTCGGCTTCTTTTGACGTTGCGGGAGTAGTGGGGAATTAATTTGGGGAAACGATTTTGGAGTTGTTTTTGTTGTGAGTACACTGTGGGTATTTATACGAAGCAACGTTTTGTTAAGGGAATTCCAAAGTTGGAATTAAAAATAAGAACTTTCTTCCCTCTTATCATATATCTGAATCTCATTTTGACTATGGCAGTATGAAAGCATCGATTCCGTAGTTTCGGTGTCAAGAAGCAGAATCAAGGAATTCGTTCGACAGAGAACGGGGCCACGGTTGGTAGCTGAACGATAAAAGGTTTACAGGACACGTCGTATGAATTTTTAAACGACCCGCTACCCGCCGTTGGGGACGTGATTTCGTGCCAAATTTGGTTCCAATCGGTCGGACGACGTGGTTCCCCAATACCGCTTCGCAATTTTCTACCCGTGTGCCGGCATTAGCCGGGCGATTGATACCGCTGATTCAAATTTGTCTCCTTCTGAAAGAATTATGAATGTTGCATACCTCCTGTCATTCACTCTATTAGCCGACACCGAGTGTCACGTAATCTGGTCACTGATATGCAAATTTTCATCGAACCATCTCTGACAAAATATATTTTATCCCGTTTCTTGCTCTGCGCTCTTTTTTCGAGAGGGGTAATTTTATATGACAGCCAAAAATTCAGAGACTTCTTGAATGTTTTACTAAAAGGATGCCTCCTTAAATTAATTCGTGATTGGTCAACTACTGTGAAGACACTAAAAATTTCAAATAGTATTTGAATTATTATTATAATATTCAAACTTCTACTACTCTGTTCTTCTGTCAAAACCGGTCTGAAATTTTGTCGACAGTAAGGCGAAATTAAAAGATTTCTTCGTAATCTAATTTAATATAGAATAATTATTTAATGAGTTATCAGAAATTGTAATTCGATCTGGATTAAACAAAACGACCCGGATAAACCAGACGAAATAGTTAATCATCAATAAAACGACTACGTCATTAGGTGAATGTTCATTAAAATTTATTTCGTATCAGACCGAAACCCGAGCAGGTTTTTAAATTAAATTTAATTATATTACTGTCGACTTTAATATCCGACGAAGTCCAAGGGGCGCGGGAGTAGGGGGCACCAATGTGAAATATCATCCAGATAAAGTCATTAAATGGAACTAATATGATTAAAAATTTTTGAAAAAAAAAAGTTCCGTCAGCCTGCCTCGGAGCCAACGCGAGGATTGCAGTTGCAATGCATTGTGCAATATTTTCCGCTGTGGCACCGGGCATTATCTCGAACAGTTTCATTTACTAATTAGTAACGCGATATCATGAGCGGTTTTTACAGACCTAAATGAGAAAGGAAATGAGTACGGAGCCAAGACCTTTGCCGTGCTTTTTGTTCCGAACCTGCAATTATCGTCGGCGGAATTTTTTCCGACGTTCCGCAAACATTTCATCGCGCCGACAAACATCGCTAAACCGGGGCCCCTTTGATTCGAAGCAACAATGAATTTGCCAGCCTTAACTCCGATCGACCCTCTGAACGACCCACCCTCCAAAAATAATGGCTGAAAAACTATCAAATGATCCTATACACGTGAATTTTTTTATTAAAAATGATTACAGGATCGACAATATTTGGGTAAAGGACTGTTCACCCAATAACCATAAGGGTTTTTTTATTGTTGGTGGTGTTAGCGTTTCCCAAAAGGTACACAGGGTGGAGGGAAATTGAGATTCAAACGATAGGGGCTGAGTTTTCATGAAAAAATTTCTATAATATTCATGGTACAATTTTTTATAGGAAATATTATACTTCTGACTAATACTTATAAGTAGAAACGATAAGTTGTTCAAGGTCTATTTACTGACAAGTGCAGTTAACAAATTTTTAAAGTGAATTTTCTCGAAAAATGAATCTTCTAATGGAGATTCTTTACAATTTGATACCAAGGAAATGAGACCACCTTGTGGGTTATTGTAAAATGTTAATTACGACTTCAATTTCCAAAATCACGAGTGGCGTAAAATTTTGTTTAACATCTGTGATAACTTTACTACAGTCAAGTGTGCAAATACGAAAATCCAATTGTAATCGATTCCCGTTCAGCATTTAATTAGATTAAGCATGTAATTAGATTAATCATAAAATGAAAATATATTAAACAATACGCGGATATTTATTTTATCGAATTTTGTATACCCGCGTGCGGTGTAAATGCAAAAACATGTTTCGCAGTCTGGTTAGTACGAGAAAAAAGTTTCACGCGTTGTGTACTGTTTAATTTTTATCAACCGTTATGTCTGTCCAACATTAATACATGAAGTTTGTTCGATGTTAATCAATGCGAGATATTAACAGCCATAACAAATCAAAAATATTCTCATGTTTGACGATGAAAGTGTAAAATCTCGTTCGATCATTTCGTAATCAAATTATCCCTTCCTCCTAATTACTGAAACGCCAATTTCTATGACTTTCACTTCCTCGACCACAAGACAAATATAGAATATTTCATATACATTTCAAGTCACCTGAACTACTTGGAATTATATTAACTGTGAGACTACGATTCGATGTTCTTTCACTTCAAATAAAATAGAGTATCATCAAAAAATAAATTACTCATTATAAATTTGAAGTTCCCTAAAAAACCGTCCCAGAGTGCTCGATCCAATGACAAATAATTAAATCTAGACGAGGGACGGGGTGTGTCCCCTGCCGGCAATGGCAAACAAGTGATTAAACGCAACAAGTAAAATTCGATCCTCTATGAGCGCAGCTGTACGGCTAATTGGAGCGTGGTAAATAAATTATGTTCCACTTGTAATGCGGTAGGATTATGTGGCGAGCAGTGTCGACTGATTACGGTTATTTTCGCGCTTACGTAGATAACAGAAAGCGAGGAGAGCCTAGCCGCGCGCAAGGTGTGTAATGTTACGCCACGGGCGCCGATCTTCCGGCCAATTATATTTCAGCTCATTACGTCACCCCCACCGGTTATTTGCAATAATTTTTTTTAAGTGAAACGGCCGCGGCGCGCTGCTTATCTATTATGTAAGGCCGTGATTAGTGTTGGCTCCGGTAACAGGGCGGTCATCGTCGCAGCCGCGAAGAAAGGCCGCTCTTAATTCAATTAGAAAAAAAGGTTAAATTATTGCGTGTAAATCAAATACTCACACACACATATATGGGAGCATACGTTCCGCGTATCGGTTCCAGGAAGCTTTATTTATTCTATGAACGGACCACAAGCTCCGATTTACACGCGAGATTACGATGAACCTGGTTGCGTGGATGTAATTACTCGTGACGAATGTAACTAGGAACATCGCATTAACGCCTCCTCGCGATCCGTATCGTCTTTATATTTTACAATTTTATGAGAACCGACACTGGACTTTAGACTATTAAGACCTGGATATCTAATGTGGATATCTGCAGTAGTGCAGGATATTTGCTTTCGATTAGGTTACTGAAAGTTTCTCCTACGAATATATTAATAACATTCGAATCATTCTTTGCTATTATAATACCTTTTAACGTTTGTCGGTACACTGTACCCTTTCGTTAATTAATTATTCATTCCGGCTTAGGTGTGACAGTAGACTTATATTTTCAATCTCGCCCTCTAGACCGTATATCATGACACATAATTCCAACACCCTGCCTTCGAACACTCATCGATGATTTACTCTATTTGCAACGACTTTTTCGAATTTTAATGGAATACTTTATTTTAAACCCTATATTCTCAGATATGTTCAAACCATAAGAGTTAAGGAAATAAATGTAGAATGTCTCTCACCTATGAACTGGATGGACACTTCCATGAACAACAGTATCACGTGTACAAATACTATTCCACAAGTTTCTATGAAATTCTGCACCACTTCGACAATAATTCAAATTCGCTATCTTAACAATAATCGTTATCAGCTCCTCTCCGCCACATTAACCAAACCAGAAAAATATCCCCAGTTTGCCCAATACTGCTACCATACAGTACCCATAATGGCTTACTTATTACCGCGCACAATACACGTATTACAACCCCCATATTTACACGGCCACGTGTATAATAAAGTCGTATAATTATTATTAAAGGATAATATCCCCTGGAAATTAAAGGTGTCATTACCACGTTTCTGCGAAACCGTCCCGCCTCACCCCCGTCCCAGAAACAACAGCCGGACCCCGTTGTACGCGAGAGATCCTAATCGCGGGCGGGTTGCGTGAACATAATTTCGCATTACGAATGCGCAGCCCAGCGACGGTGACCCCCGAGCAGTACGCCTATGGCATAACGCCATAAAACCGTATCGGAACGAAGCAGTTAGTCGCGTTCCCCACCCTTTTACTCCTCTTTGGACAGCGTAGCTATTTATTTTTATTTGCGGCCGAGGTATATTGCGTAAGCGCCAGCATTAACGGTGGAAACGTCACGCGTTTTATTCTTACGTCCTTGCTCATTCACGCGCATCCCCGAGACACTTGGAGCCGCACGCATTTCCGTGAATCAGCCTGTGGCTAATTCGTCGAACTGCAGATCCTGGCCGCGGACAGGACAGAAAAACAGAGCCACTAATTTTTCGAATATTTCACACACTGGCGGGACGATAAAAATCGATGTTAGCCTCGTTACCAGGCCCCGGCTCCGCGGCGAGGCTCGCTCTATCACGCGTTAATTGCTTTTTTCATTACACTTAAAAAGAAGGCGGTCATTATTTTTGCTCTTCTCTCGTTTATATAGATTTTTTTTTTCGTTCGTTTCGTTTCGTTCGTTGAGCGAATTGAATTTTTTCGGCGAAATATTCGACGGCTGGGCGAATCAGCCGTGCTGGAATCGCCGATGTTACGTTGTCGACGGATCGATGGATTTTACGAGCTTTTCTTGTGGGAATGTGTGGGATAGGCTGTTTGAGTAACGAGGTATGAGGAATGGTTGTGCTTGGCGATAGGTTGCTTGTTCGTTTTGAATATGGATGAATTGTTAGGCGAATGATGTTATTAGACAATGTCTGATAGCATTTCCATGGATGATAACGTAGTTGTTTGATAACGTTTGACGGGGTTCGACAAGGTTTGGCAATGTTCGAAGATGTTCGTTCGAAATGATGAAGACACTGTAACCTGTCTTCATCTCAAGACAGTGTTATAATGACCCAAAATTCTATACAAGTTGAATCATGGAAGTCTCAGTACTAATTACAGCGATTCATGGACAGCTCCAAGTGTGCCAGTTTCAAAGGACAAGAAAAACGTTCAAGCAGGTCGACCGCTCTATTTTCCAGGAGGAAAAAAAATGTGAATCCTTCCAGTTGAAACGGGATTCCGTTGAATCGTCTGGCTCCCGGAGGGTTGTGAAACGGGTGGAGGGAGGGTGAGAGGATCCCGAAGGCGCGGCATGAAGATCTGTTGAAAACTCGACTCCTTCTTTAATTAATTATGCAAATGGCCGGCGGGCACCATGCTTAAACTTTTCGTTCGAGACCTGCCGCGCGGCCCCCCACGGTAGCTCCGGCCACGGCGTTAATTATACACCGAATAATAACAATTATTACAATTACCGTGAGCCGCTCTGCTTGCCCGGCAACCTCCGACCTCGACGCAAGGAATACATTTACGCTCCAGGCGACCGACGCGCGCGCTACTTCGCCCTTCTGTCTGTACGCTGCGAGTGGCTAGCAATTTACACGTGACATATATTTTCGGCCGGTGACTTCGTTCAGACGATTTGTAATTAACGGAATTAGGCGTCAAGAGGTCGAAATCAGTTTACAGAGCTGGAGGCTACTTAATGGGGATGTCCCCGTTACTTAAATTGAGATGCAATCTTGAGCAACCACTCAATTCTCTTCTGGATATAGTAAGATATGTCGATTGAAGAATGTTATTAGTATAATTATTCATTTTGACATCGATGTATGTGATGTTCTAGATATGTAAGGCAAAGTATTGAGGACATAATGTCAGTTGGACGATCTTCGGTTATCCTGATATCACAACTAGATAAACTCTTCAGTTTATCCTGAAGGAGAGCTGAATGATTTTGTACTGAAGATATATTGAATAAGTTCGATCAATCAGTAAAATATATTTCATTTGAGAAATAAGTCGAGCGCATTTGAAATTGATGAGTTACTTTATCTTTCTATCTATGAGTTATTAATCTTCAATATCTAATCGGCCGTCTTTATGCAGAAGCTTGTCATGAATTCGTTAGTCAATTTTAAAAAGGAACTTGCATGATCCGTTTGATCGCTGACACTACGAATTATTGAAATTCTATTCTGGTCTATTAAATCAGTGGATCTTCGCACTGGAAGCAAGGTTAAAAGCGATCTAACGATGATTAAGCGTCGGGATGAGTCGTACCAAGTGGACAGCAATATAAACACATCCTTCACGACATATATTTTTAAGTTAATCAGCATGTTCAGACCATTCTCGATTCGTTTTACATCACGTCTGCCTCGCTTGACTGACCCACGACAGACTGCGAAACAGGCTCACAACTAGCAGATCGATCAGCATTCCGAATCACCCATCCTTTTTTCGGTCTTCATCCCCCCGTATACATCCCCAGCGACATCGTCGTGCTGTACCCTAATCCTATATTTTTCCATTGATTCGTCCAGTGTTCGTATCAGGGTCGAGGGTGGTCGTAGTAGTAGGGGCGAGACTCGGCCACTCCAGGGAGCTGAAGGGACGCGGAGGAGGAGGGTTGGGGGCTCAAATGTAATTAATTATCCCAGTAATGACTCTGACTGATGAGCGGCTGGACAAGTCCGGCTAGGTCGAAATAGCGTAGAAGTGGTGACGGCCTCGAACTACCACCTCGGCCGACTTATTCGCTTCTTCCTTTTTGCGTTCAACGGTCGAGCTTCCTGAGTGTGACCGGTTTCCAACAGTACTATGTATTCATTTCACCAGCGATACACGTTGCCGGTTGAACGATGCAATCGAGTTTTTAATCTGGCACGCGGTGTAGACGAATGACGGCTCGCATTCTTCGTCGCGGTCGCGATCGTAAACCGGTAATTAACTCTGAATGGATAAATCAGGGTAGAAAATCACATCGCTTCTTCCACCGATTCCTTTCTTTTTCCTGTTACAACGGACCGAAATGTAATTTGTATCCTGATTGAAATAGAAACGCGTCCGTGTTCTACGTTCCGTGGACTGTTAGGTTGCCAATGTCTTGTGACGATTAATCGAAAGTCGGTTGGTTGTTGGCCTTCTTCAGTGGCCAGGGGAACGAATTGTTCCATCGATCCATCGAACGTGTTCAAGGGCCGTTCATACCTGTTCCTGAAACACCGCGCACCGGCGGAGAGACAACGAGAGAGGCCACGTAGAGGGGGCTGTGCATGACAAGGTAGATTTATTTTTTTCACACCCCACGCCAGGACTCGCACACACACACACACACCGGGGACTGGACGAGGTGTTTTAATATTTTAATAGGACGCCGGAATGGCCGGTTTCGTGACTTGGCGTTTTATAATGATATTCTCCCCGCGTTTCGCCTCCCGCCACCGGGAGAGAAAATCAACGGCTTGGAATAACCCATTTCGCCTGGCGACTCGTTCTATTCTCCTAAAATAACAGCGGCCCTTTACGGCCGTCAGACGATCGGCGGGCGAGCGTGTTCCCTCTGTCTTGACGCCGTTTAACGATGATACCGACACGACGACATCGGCGGAGCGTACTTGAACGAGGGATTATAAATTTTCGTTCGAGGTGGGATTGTCTCCCGACAGTTTATGATGACTTATGAAAAGAAATATTTCTCTTCAAGATACCACAAAGATGCAGTTAGCGATTTGAGTAACTTTCTGTGTTACGACAGAATAATAAAATAAATATAAATGAATCATCAATATTTCTAATGAATATTTAACTAATTTTCTGTATTACGATAGAATAATAAAATAAACTAAATATTAATGAGTCATCAATATTTCTGATACTAATGTATGGAGTAGTCTTCATTAGATTGAATAACCGAAGTTAAATATTCAGGACTTAATGTTTAAATAAATTCCGGGCGATGTCTGCGTAAGTTTGAATAACAGATCGTACTTTAAAACAAGTAGAAAAACTGGATTGTAATTTTCGAACCTTCATTAATGTTAATACGTTGAACGAATATTTTTTCTCGATTCGATCGCATTCGGGGCTGAAGCAATCTATAATACAAGAAGATGGTATCGCGATTCCGATAGGCGATACGAGCTGAGTCATTCCGCATCATCGTTTGAGTTCTTCTTTCGCATTCATCCACGGACACCTTTCCGTCTCTCATTTCCCCCGTTTCAATCAATCGCCGAGTCCAATTTCATTTCTTCCATTATCATCTCGCTACGAAAGTCGATTGAGACGGGACAGCTAAGATCTAATTATCCGTCTGTGAATTGACTGCACGTCCATCGACGTTTGCACTTTACAATTCACGAAACAACGTTTACTGTACCAGTTGCAATTATAAATACCTTAAAAAATAAATTACTCGTGACTCTAATAGTAATCCTACTTCTTACCAATTCACTTTTAACATTATTAGAATTCTGTGAATAAAAAGGATACCTATGATCCACTGCTAATTCCATTAAAATTAGGAAGTAATCTACCTTCTCTAATTCTTCATAGCAATCCATAGAAAAACAGATAAAGCAGAAGATCTACGGACGAGTTATCGACGCGTGATCCTCCCGTATATTCGGCCGGGTTCGAGATTGATGCGTTAGGTAAACAGCGAAGGCGCGTCCTCGTTTGTGTCAGCGGACACGACGGCCCCGCGATTAATTGCAGCCGGGATCGTTAATGCCGCCTAATTTCGCGGAAGGACAGAAACGGTTCCGGCGGCGCGAGAATCACGATTCGTTAGCGGGCTCGCAATTTTTTTCCAGGATAGAGGGAGGTGGGGCTGCCACCCCCTCCTCCCAACCGTTCGGCCTGTCACCGTGTATTCGGGAATATAACTGGATTTACGTCGCTCTATTATCTCTATCGCGGGGAGTCGCGCCGCGTCCCGTGCTCTAACGGTAAAAATTCACCGGCCAGCGAAATTTCCGGTTCGATTTTTACATTCGACAACGAACCAGGCGCCAGGGAAGGGGGCACGGAGGGGGCGAGGGCTGGGAAAAAAAACGGCGGCAACTTACGATTTATAATGCACAAGATAAAACGAATTAAAAGCCGGGTCCTCGGCTGAGGGAGAGGAAAAAAAGGTACGGACGCGCGGCATCGAAATAAAACTGCATCACGAGGCGCGATGGAGGGGCGGGGATCGCGATTTCGAGCTCGTAACGCGGAGGCGGCCATAATTACTTTATGGCCCCTTGAACGATAAATGTTCGTTGTATGTAATTTGAATGACACTGAAGTATTGTGCAACATTCTGTGGTAATTTCTTGTAATAATTGATTTGTTAAAAAAAGAAATATATGACGAGCCACTTTTGTTACTTTACATTACAGTGAGTATTATCAATTTAGCTTTAACATCCCCCAAACAATATTTACTTTAAATCTCCAACACGTGTGTAATGCTTCGTTACATCGATCTCATGTTCGTCACCACGTTGAATAAATTATGAGGAGTGTACGTACTCAGAGTAAGAAGTTCAAAAGTGTGTCCACAGCATACTTCCAAGTGAAGATGAAGCACATTAGATGCCATGGAAAACATGAATCCTTAATATTTCATTTACACAACTTTTCTCCCTATTTCCTATGAGAGATCTCTGAATATTATACACCTATAGCGTCTGTGAATCTCCGATATAAATCGAAACAAATATCTCGACCAAGTAAAAACTTCCCGAAAATGAGCTACACCGAAACAAACCGATCGTTCGTCGAACGAAGAGTCGGGGGAAAGGGAGGCGGCGCAAAAATTTCGAATCGTCGTTCGGACTAGCCACGGCTATAGTCGGTATCTGTGGCGCGTTCGAACAGAGGTGGAAGGAAGAGGAAGAGAGACAGCAGGGTGGAGCACAGGGAGGCGAGGGCAACCTTTTATAATCCGGCAAAATGCGAAACGCGCGCGCCATTTTAATCGAAATAGGTTTTTGCCCCGAAAAAAAAAGTTCGTATTTAGAGAGAACGAAATGAGTTCACCTCCGTCTCGATGAAAGACCGATAAGCATAGCTGATTTATACGAGGGACCGAACCGAACCGAACCGAACCGACACGACTCGAACCGAAACCGTCCGGCTCGTCCATTCGGTTTCGAACACGAAGCATTCGCCACCCCCCTTCCCTGTCGAGACATATACGATCCTTCTGTACATCCAACCCCCGTACACACACTCCGCCACCCCCTGCCAACGCCATTTTTCTTCGCGTCTGAAAGTGTACGGGCTGGAAACGCGAGAGCGTCACGGTGAAGCGTGTGTATGCAGGGGCGTTTAAAGAGGCGAATAAAGAGGAAGGGAGGGGATGGGGGTAGAGATAAAAAACGCAGTCGCCGTCACCGTGCATTCCGATCCGGAGATGTTAATAATATCGAAAATATTGCTTCTCCGCCGGTAATTTAAACGAAACTGCGCACGGTTTTTTCCGTTGGGCGGAACGGCTCATCATTCTGGGCTGCAGAGTCCTAGCAATTTGAGGGACAGTAATTTCTGAGCATGGAGTCGACACTTATTATTCACGTGTCCTATGGCGACTGATGCTGGGAAACGGAGAGGTATGCTCGGAAAAAAAATGAAATGGTTGTGAATAGATGCCTACACAGGGTGGGGGTAACTGGTGGTGCAACCGGAAAGGTGTTTCTAAATAAAAAAATAAGTCGAAAATGTAAAATAAAAGTTTTTAGTATGAGACTTTGTTTTCAAGGAAATCGACATTGGATTTTAATCCGAAACGCGTGTACTAGGCATGGTAGTAAGTAGAAACGGAGTGCCATGAACAGACGCGTAATCGTGAATTCACAGGGACGACCTTGGGTGGCTGGGATCGATCATCGCAATCCCCTCGAAGGGCGCGAAAATAACAACGCAAGCGTTCATCCCCCTGTGAGGAAGTCCAGCCCCGTTTTTGTTTCACGTCTAACTGATTTTCGCGTGGCATCGCGGTCACTCATTAAAAAAAAAAGAAGAAGAAAATATGGCAAAGGATAGAGGGTGGACGTTCCCAAAAGCGGCCACGTTACACGTATTTTTATCGGGGTTCCACACTCGCGGAGGTCGATTAAATATGCGTGGGGAATTTACGTGCGGATTGTTCAAGAAATTTCAAGCAGAACGCCATGTATGTGTGTGTGTGTTCGTTGTGCGTTGGACCATTCGCCGCGTTAAAAAGGACACCTACCTCTCTGTGTAATCCCGCGCGAAAAAATGAGTGTGAATTGTTTCAACGGGGGTGAGGGGGCAGGCAGGGTGGACGTTGATCCGTCATGGGGTTGCGACGGAACACGAAAGATAGCCGGAATGTAGAGGGAGGCGAAACGACACACGGATTAGAGAACGAGAAACGGCGATAACGGCGGACTGGTTGGAAACGAGCGACTTTTCGTTGCACCGGAAACCACTCGTTTGGAACTCTACTTGTCACCGTTTTCGCCTGAAATAATTGATGCTGGTTATGAAACGAGTAGCAGAATGGCGTAATTTAAAGTTACGATATACGACACCGTCGCCCCACGACTGTGACACGTTTCTTTCACTGGACAGTCTTGAGCGGAATGACGAACTCAGACACTTTCACGATGATTGCGGTTGCGACGAAAGAAGTATATTTATTTTATTTAAGTGGTAACCAACGATTTCATGGGAAACATATTTTTCAACATTTCCTAGTACTCTAGTACTCCAGTACTAAAGTGTTCTAACGTTCTGGTGTTCTAGTATTCTAGTATGCTAGTATTCTATCCTTGTAGTATTCTTATACGAATGTTTGTTAACTAAACTAGTAGAATATTTAAAAAAACCTTGGGTAGTTCAATAAAGCATTAAATTTGAAAATATTGGAACTGTATTAAATGTTATTAATTATTCATGTAGCTTGATACACCAATGGTGATGAAAGATGCGTGTATGTAAGTCAGTTCGACCATCGAAAGCGAATAAGAAATCTTAATTGTGCTAATTAAATTACTTTTTTTTACCCCGGCGAATAACACGGAGACAGCTAGGTCGGGATCGAAATCTCGCGGTGGCAGCGGCACGCAATGCAAATCGGGATCGGGCTTTCAAGAGTGCCAGGCATTCCCCACTGAATGGCAGCAACTTGAACTTGGCCGCCAAGTTTAACGTTTTCTTATTGGAACGGCGCCTTCGCCGCCGAGAGCGAAATCTCGCCTGACTATTTCTAGCGTCGCGACGCTCCTTTCTTCCTGCGTCCCGACGACGTCGTCGCCCGGCGTCGACGATTCACGCTAATATTCCATTCATAAATTGTCGCGTTAATAACTTTGGTTAAGTGGCGAATGCAAGAAGAACTACGCCACGTGTATCTTACAAAGTATTCATGGATACCAGAACGATCCACATTTAGTTTAATTGAAAAGTTATGAATTTCACTAGAATATGAAGATAAAAATATATCCAAAAAGGAACTAATGAAGAAAATAACAGAATGTATTGAATGAAATAAATGAAAGACTGTGTTACACTTAATAGGAACAAAATTCTACTGAATCTCAATCATTACGATTTACTAATTCAATACGAAATTTATCTAGTCTCCATTACTACCAATAGCTTGTTCATTTCCTCTTGCATCTAATTTTTATAAAAAAAAAACCGTAACTATAATATTATTGAGGACTATCACTTAAAAAATCTGCCTTTACGAATTATTGAATATTTAAGATCGTAGTAAGTAAAAGAAGTAGAAAAATAACCTTATGAAAGTACAATTTCTGGAACAGAATGTTTATTGTTTAAACACAGTCTTCCCGTATCTCACCGTTCTAGATTAAATCCATTCCATGAATAATTCTATAAATATATTCTATAAAACACTCTATAAATACACATCATCTGACGAGAAAGAAGGTTTCCCTCGGAGATTTCACGGAACAGAAGTCACCGTTCCCCCCGAAGTGCCAAAATTCAAAAGGGTGGCGTTACTCGATTCCAAACGGTTGCCCCCGGGTTCATCAGTCCCTTCTACGCCAAGTAACCCTTCCGCGAGCACGATCCCTCGACAATAAAGTGAGACAGAGAGTGAAAGCACGGTAAATAGAAGCGAAAGAGGATCGCGGGAAGAGGTAAAGCGTGCCTCGCAGTTCTCTTGTTTGTAATTATTCATGAACAAAGGCCCTGATAATTGCGCTGCTTGATTGCACACTCGTGTACCGATGAACGGCAAAGATTTCAGCGACGTATGGAAATGAACGGCATGTTTTTATTGTCGCCGTGTGTGCCCCTTTTTCGGTATAATTCGCGAAAGGCGCCCCGAGGGTTCCTTCAATACCTGCCATCCACCCCCTCATCCCCCCTCACGCTTTCGCTCTTACTTTGTGTATACACGAGACTCGATTCCTTTTTGCTTTCACCTTTGACGGCGGATCTGGGCGATATCGCATTGCAAATTGCATTTCATAACGCGGCTTGTATTAATAAATTAACAGAAAGAGTATTTACAAGCACTCCGCCGACGACTTTCCTTTCCGCAATTCCTTTTATTTTCTAGAAAGCGCGCACGGCTCGAATTCCTTCGACGCCGCACGAAGCATGATCGCTGCGATCGGAAAAAGGAAATCGAACATTTGTCGAGTCTATTTTGTTGAAAGAAGGAATATTTCATTGGTAACGAGGTAATTAATAGAATCGTTAGATTGTTTAGAGTTTTCATCCTAATCTGGTGAACACTTCGACTGTTTCACAGGTACAGATAAATTGTTGGTCTACTTCTGGAGATTAATTAAATATAAACAAATTACTCTCAAAGTGTTGTCTATTGTAAAGATACTTATGAAATTGCTCATGAGACAAACACTACACTCTCAATGAAGTAGAAAATGCATGGGTTATGATTTGCCTGTGTACTCACGCGTTTAATCTTATGTACCAGACATTCAAACATGAATAAAACAACAGAAGTCACGGAATATAGTTTCCATGCTAAATCGTACAATCAATTATCAATTCTTTTACTCACTTACTTCAATGCACAAGGTTTCATCAGATTCATTCTCCTCTAGAGCAACTCGAAGCAGGTTCACAAAACACCACAAATCACTCACATATTCTAATTAAAAACTCACGACGGTAATACCATAAATCCAAAAAACTGTAGCTGTACTTATAAAATTTAGTGTCCCGAGTGTACAAACGAAAGCAGAAAGAAGACTGAAAGGACACGACGTCCTCTATTAGCTATATACGCAGGGTTACCTGAGAATTCCCTACCGGTAGGGACAAGGTAATGTCACGGCAATGTATACTACGAATGAAAGTTGTTACATCGCGTTCCCACATAAATATACCGCCTACTATTCCTTTTTACGTCACTTCGTCCCTACAGCGGCCACGTTTTCCCTAATTCTGCCAACGGTTCATACCATTCTCTGATCACGTGACTTCTCTAAACCACTCACGTGACCTTCCGGACTGGTCATGTGACTTACTGCGCCTGCGCATTACAAATTCAAACTTACTCTTTCAAACCATAGTGAAACTAAAACTATAAAAATTAGAGATTTTAACGTGATTTCCTACCCACCTCGTCCTTAGAAACTTACCATCCAATCAAGAATGGAATAAAAATTGCTGAATCGATCGCGACGGTCGATATGCATATCCTCGTTATTATTCCTTCGCTTTACGGGGCGGACGAGCGCGGATCGTCGCGTTAAGCTCGCCGATTTTCCACGTTACGTTCACGGACATCGGTGGGGGACTCACGATCAAACGTAGAAAGAGGAGAAGCGAATTCCGTGCGTGGCAGAGGTGCGCTCTCGCTACACACGCCCTCCCGTACACGGGGCCCCCGCCGGTTATGAATATGCATTTTCCTCCGTTAAGTATGTGCAGATTGCGAGGCGATACAGTCGGCCCCGGCCGTTCATTATTGTCGCTAGCAGCCACTCGCCATCGCGGCACCGACTGACTGGCAAACTCCGTAGACCGACCAGGCCGAAATTCCCCGTCGAAATTAGGGATAGGCGTCAATTGCAATCACGCAGGTGTCCGTTACCCCGTACTCTATGGGATGTTCGAAGGATCTTTCAACGGTACATATGGATACAGACTATATGCTATTACGTTAGTATTTCATTGTGGATTGCAATCGAGAAATCTAGTTGTTAGGTGAAGAGTATTAAGGAATGATATGTAACTGTATTCCTGTTGGAAGGTTTTAAGGATTGACCTTTATCCTTTTACGAAACGTTTTTACACTCGCCTAATAAACTTCGTTTAGTATGAGACATTTATTGTTTCGATAGATTCATGTAAGATGCCTTCGATTTCGGGAAAATCGAATTTCTAAAGTCATGTTGAAGCGTCAATCTTCGTAATTCCAACGGTTAGGCTATTTTCACAATATTTGCTATTCGCCTATACTGTCCTATGTAATTTTAATTTAGCAAGAAATCAAGAAGATACTTTAAATTTTAAGTGCACTACATCCTTACGGTGATCATGGTAAATAAGTTCGTGGTACACTTACTATAATCTCCACCGAGAATATTACATTCAGAGGAGCTCCCCCAACACCGACAAGCAACAAACCGGGTACGATTGCTCCCAGACAAGCAAATCCCGTCCACCTTGATCCGAACAGGAATATTCAGAAGGAATAGAATGGGGGGTAGGGGGAGAGAGTTCGATAGCGATCTGATCGCGATCCCGTCATCCCGGAATAAGTATCCGCGCCACGTGCTCTAATTACTTCGAGCAATTTGTGGGGCTTTTGTCGTCGTTGACACGCCGGCGCCGCCTCCCGTTGCGTCTAGGCGGGGAGACACTGGGGATGAAGGGGGCACACGGTTGGACGTGGCATGGAAATCTTTCCGGCGACACGAATGAAAAAAAAAATGAAAAAAAAGAGAAGAGAGTGAACGGAAAGAAGAGAAAAGGAAAAAACACAGGCTCGATTCGAGATAAGTAGTTTAGTTGTACGCGTGTCGCCGCAGAACGGTGCTCAGGAAGCGCGAGTGCACGAGAAGAAGAATGCTCGAGGCTCGTCAACGAGACACGCGAAAGAGACCTGGACGGAGAGGCAAGAGAGTTGAGCGGGAGAAAGAGAGAAAGGTTGGGTATCGCATTAAGGGGAACGTCAGAGAGGGGGACCAGGGGGTAGTCAGAGACGACTAGGAGGGTCGTCGTGGCGTTCACCCTCTCGTTCCGCAAACAATGCTCCATATCGTCTCCATAATGAACGCCGGTATAGGGACATGCATGCTCGTCCCCTTGCAGTCCTAGTAATAATGAGCACGCAGATTATGCGTGGTGACTGGTGCTCGATATACCTACCCTTCGGGAAGGAAACGGGAAGAATGCGATCGAAGAGGTGTGGGTGCAAGGACACTCGATGGATACAAACGAGCGCTGGCGGGATGCGTTGGGTTCAAAGCTGATCGTTTTGAATTTAGTCGATCTAGAATAATGGATGGTGACTGCAACGGTCTGGTTTGATTGCTGATGAATCGGAAGGGTGGAATTTTTCTGGGAGATGTGGAGGAGGATTGTAGCGTGGAAGACTGTTTGAGGATGCATTGGGTGAATCGTAAAATACGTGGAACCTGGTTGGTTAGGTCTTCATTAAGCATACAGTTGTAGGACGATAATGTTACTCTGGGATCGATTGGCCCTCGATCCACCCTACGCGAATTATATTATTTGATATGTCAGCCACCGATCAAATACACTAAAGTATTTCACTCCTTCATTTCTGTGTTCGCAAAACGAGCTAAAAAGCTAGACTACATTGAAAGCTGAAAAAGTATCTTTTAATTCGGCGGCCATTAAATCAAGATTAAGTTAAAAATTCATGGAATTTCCCGGCCATACGTGTGTCAAACGGCCTTAGATACCCCGTTAGTTCAGCGAGTACTCGACACGGGGTCCCGAGGTACACCCAATGGGGGAGGTGGGGAGGGTGACATACGCGAGATAATTCGCAAAACGATCTCTTTGAAGTTAATTCCTGCCGTCCCGGACTGAAATCCCAGAAAAATGCATTTAGCACCGGGGGCCGATGTTCCAAGGCAGAGACGGCACCGTTGCTCCGCGGAAATTCCGCGCGCGGTTGAAAAGCAATTTCAACTTTAATTACCCGTGAACCGGTACCGTACGAAGAATTTTCGATCCTGAAGATACGTACATGATTATCGGGCATAATTCAAATTGGTTCCGCGGGGACACGGCCTGGCGAAGGAGAGGGGGGGAGACTACGTTTACGTATACACGGACAGGGACATGAAAATCGAATTGGTACATACAGATTGCAACCGGAATACAGGGCCAACACCAGCGTGAATGCACCAATTAGAGTATCGAAGGATTCCACACCGCTACCCGGCCCGAAACTCCAGAGATTCCTGAAGGACCTCGACGAAGGTATTTGTCCGGCGTCGTGCTTGCGGTGTTCGTTCGAGTAACGATTCGATTCAGGGAGGTGGAGGTGGGCCAGGGGAGTCTACGACTCTCTCTACCCCCAGGTACTCGTATCTGTCGCGCTACCCCCATATTGTCTGTTACGCCTGTTTACACATTTGACCCGGATTTTCAGCCTGGAACTTCCTGCACGTAACCTCCACCCATTCTCCTACGGAGCTCTCTATTTAGAGGCGATCGAACTCGATTAAGGAGGTAGAAATTAACTTCGCGTCCACGATCTATCCTTCCCCACGGATGGATATACACATACGTGGAGCACAGAGGATGTTGGACATTTAAATTGGAGTGACGCGTTTTCGACACTGTATGTACATTGGAGTTCCGATACAACGGTGTCCGTTGAAATGTTTGGAATTATTTAGTCGACCTGGAGGGGAACTTCTAATAGAAAACGCAACACTGGGTGTCTGAGTTTCAGTGATAGTCCTTTTGATAAGTGTGATTGGAGAAATGGTGACTTATATGGTATTTTCTTCCATTCGACAGTTTTAAGTGGCGGTGTGAACGGTTATTGGCTGAATTGGACATATCCAGTAACTTGAACCGAGTTTGAATGAATTCACAAGAAATGATCTGAAATTTGACGAAGGAAAGTGTTTTTAAGTTTGCAGTATTATTCCACAAATCTTCAGGAGAAATCTTCTATGGTTCATTTCTGTAAAACATTACATAATTACTGAACGACCAAAAAATAAAAAGAGGGCACATTCAATTTGTTTAGTTTATTACTATTCCTCCACATTTCTGACAAACTCATCAGTATCGTATTTCAATATCTCAAACGTCCAGGATCGAAACTGCTAAGCGTCACAAACCTGGAACAAATTTTTTCGTCAAACGTTCCATAAAGATGATCCTCCAAAAAAGGAGGGATGAAAAATGACCACCATCGTCGCGACACCACGACAGGAACAATGCAAACAGAGAGATCACCTGCTCGAATCGAGGCGACAGTTCTCAGAAAATAATTCACGCTGGCAAAAAGTGCGAAGAGAGGAGGCAGTAAAGCGGGGCCCGCTATCAAAAAGTCACGCGTCTCCATTCACAGCCGTGGACGTTGCGATTTTTCGAAATATAAATTCCGAGTTACGCACACCATTTCCCCGTTGGCGTTCTCCTCCGCGGCTCGCGAGACGCCGCTTAAACAACCGGCGCTGCGTGGCCCCACACGGTTTTTTTTCGCATTATAAATTCTCTGCTCCGGACAGCAGCCGGCCTGTGCAACCCCCCTGGCCGCACCTCTTCGACCCCTCGCTTCACCCTCGCCGACGCTTTTGCTCGCGACACATCCGCACACGTACGCAATCGGGACGCTTATTCTCGATGGAACGAACCCATTGATTTCATGAAATGCCACAGAGTGCAACTTCTGAGTGCTGAATGTTTATGGTTCATGAAAATACCTGGTTTGATTCTTGTAAAGTAATTGATTTTGGTCAACTTTGACGTACTATATATATCTGGGATTGAGATGATCAGACATGGATCAGAACAGAGATGGTACTCAAAGGAAGAAACAGAGATCCTGAAGACCCCTGTTCACCAGGACATAAACGAAGACTACCCCTCTGCTACCAAACAATCCAACAAACCTGTACTTTAAACTCGCAAACCCTACAAACTTCTAAAATCTTCTGAAATTGAACCAACTTGACCACCACGATCTCCTGCAACAGAATTGTCACAGGATCCATCCAAATTACTGCGTTCCATCACAACTACGCATAATAAGTTGTTCAATAAGGAATGCCACAGGGATTGGTCGCCGATCGGAGCCAATACTTTCCCCCTCCGCATATCCCCGTTAATAATATACGCGGAAATCAGATTATTTGTTCGCTTCACTGTTTTAATTTCGAACGATTTTTTTTCACCCTAACCCCCAACCATCTGTGACGGGCAGGGGGGGGGGCTTTCGCGCACACCCCTTCGACCCCCGGCGCGACTCACCAGTTCAATGTTTTTACGCGGGGTGAGGTCCGATTGGTCGACGGCCGCCTCTGCCAAGTGGGGTGGGAAATGAAAGGCTGGCCACTCTTCGCCGTATACACGCGAGGATCGTACGAACGCAGTACACGTGGTCCAGTCCGAACCGTGTGCTCGCGGGACAGAGAGATCGCGAAAACGAGGCGAGACGCAGTGAGAGGGAAAAGGGTGAAAAAAGCGAGTAAACTCGAGAGGGAGAAACGAACGAAGCTGCGATACGTGCGAACGAATGTTTGCTAGTAAAACAAACACGATTCTCCTCTCTCTCTCTCTCTCTCTTTCTCTCCTCCGATTACTCGCCAGTTCGATGTGGAATTCCTTGAGAAATTTTTCCAAAGCTTCGCGAAAGATTTGATACTCAAGGCTGGCTGGATTTTCCCGATGATTTTCTGTTTCGATTTTTTTTCCCGAACCATTACAGAATTTCTCGCAGGGTCAGGAAGTCGATATTCCATCCCACCCCGAGCGCGGAGAATTAATTAAACGCGATCGATCTTTCGTGTTCACCCGCGGAGCTACAATGAAAATATTATCGAATATTTGTGCAAGACGGAGCTCGATCATTTTTTCCAGTCGTTAATTGAAAAATCGTGCAAACCCCCGGTCGAAAATTTTTCCAATCGAATGTACTCCTCCCCAGCCCTTGTTTGCCACAGTGTATCCGTTCAACGATCGAGCCAGGGATCTTCGAAGAGAAACGAACAATGGGAAAAAATTCTGGCCGAAAGTATTCGATTCGACGCGGTACGTCGCTTATAAAGGGCGGCGGGCCACTGTCCGACGTGCGTGCGCGCGCGCTGCCTTTTACATTTTTACCAGGGCCGCGGCGCGAGAACTCGATATTCCGACAAACACCGATTGGAAATGTTAAAAGATCGAAAGAATTTTAATGAAAACCCCCGACCACGGCGGCCCGGCCGAACGTGCCTTTTAATAGTTCATCCGCGTCCGTTCTTTTTTTTTTCCCTCCTTTTTCCGCCCGCCCCTCTGCGCACCCTGTTCCCCACCACCCGTCACCCCTCCGCCGAATGCTTTTTTCTTCCTTTTTTTTCGTGTTTTTTTTTTCATTCGCTGCGTTTCGGTCCGCGAGCGGTCCGCCGCGGCCGGACACAGAAAATATATATCTGTTGAAAAAGTAAAGCGACCGCTCGCCGTACGTTCGCCACCATTCCGGATGGACGGACGGACAGACGGACGGACGGACAAATGAAAGGATGGGGCAAGTTTACGGGGTGGGGAACACTCCGACTGCCTTGCAACGAAATAAAAGAATCGGGAGAGTATATGCAAGAGAGGAGTTGAGGGAGTAGAAATTATCTTTCCTCGTGTATATTTATTTTCTCGCGTGATTACAAACGAAGTTAATCGGAATCGAAAGGAAATTAATTTTATCGTCCACCAGGGAGAGAAAAAACGCCATCCGACTCGTTGTCTACGTGTTCCCCGAATGATCTTACCCTTTTGCTGGGGGACACACGAGATATCTGCTATCAACCCCACCTTCCCTCAGTCACTTGCGTTTCATCCACCGGCTGACCGTTCGACCATTATTTCCTTTTTTTTTCTTGTTCTGTTCCACTATCCGTGACGGCGTACAAGATCCAACGGACGTGCAATTCGCCGGAATTATTACCCAGAAGTCGCGCGTGAATGGCGGCAGAATTAAAATCGAAATCAAAGTCGCGGAGCGCCAGGCATGAAGGGTAAGGGGAAGGGGACACGGTATCCCGTGACGCGACATCGTATTAAGTGGTTTATAATCGATAATTGGCAATTAAAAGTGCGCTCGCGTCGCGGTTCCACGATGGGATATTAAAACTCCCGGAGGCTGACGGCGGATCCGCGCGCTCGCGCGCGTTTACCGCGGCGTGATCGATGGACAATGATCGTCTGAAGATAGTGCTAATGGCTGCCGATTGAACGTAGATCAATTTCTGATAGCAGATTCGTTTTGTGGAGAATGTGGAAAAAATCGAATTTCGGTGTCAATGGGGCCGGTGATTAATTCTACTGGCGTTATGGTAGACAAATTTTTGTAATGCGAGGTTAAATAATTTGGAGGTTCTGTATTGAAATACCATCGAAGTTATGAATTGCTATTTATACTGTAACTGTATAAATTATTATTCATTCTAGATATCGAAGATGATAGTATTTTTAACGTCAAGATATTTTTGTCGTCGATGAACATTAATACGTCTTATAATCTGTCAAAGAAAATTCGGTTAAAAATTCTAGTATTATTGAAAAGACTATATCGATATTAATAACTAATTGAAGTTTCAATTCTATAGTCACAATTCAAACTGCAGTGTTTTTACCAAATACAAGCAGCTGGTGGAGTGAAAAATGGTACAAGTTCAAGTTTAACACGCAGATCATCATCATTTATCAGGACACCGATAACGTGACCGTATTTATAAATAATATTTGCTGGCAGCAATCGATGACTGTGTACCGCCCACGGCTCGTCCCTCCCCCCCGATCATCGATTAATTGCGATCACGATAAACAGTCATCGAGCTGAATAACAATAATCAATTAACTGACGCACGCAAATGTACAAATACCGCGGGAACGGTTCGGCCGCGCGGCTGTTGACAAAGAAATTATTATTTTCGATTGGTAACAGGAGCCGTTGAACGATGACCGGAGTCATCGAGAAAGTGATGAATTCGAATTCCAGCCTGATTACTCTCGCCCGCTCCATTAACTCGAATTTCGTGCGAACCAATCGACCGTGCTAGTCATCGCGTTCCCGCAAACACGGTTTCCACCTGAAATTTCTTCCGTGGATCGCGAACACGAATCCCCTCCCCGTAGAAGGATCATCGTGCGAATGATTTCTCGGAACCTTTCGACGACATTTTACTGAACGTTCGCCCACATACTCGACGAACCACGTCATTGGATTCTCGTAATCCAATTAGACGATAATAATTGAACGAACCCAGGGTCAGGATCGCCGCAGCGCTCGACGAAATGTGTTCATTTAGATCCTGGATTAATGTATACAAACGCTTAGAGAAGCTTCAAGGAACTTCCTAGTAGTCGTAGATTATGTACCTATTACCTGTGTCTAATAAAAACAATGACTAAGAAATTTGTCTTGGACAATGCGAAACTATACCTTCAAATGTGATGAATTTTTGTACAGTTTGCGCAGATAATTAAATCTATAAAATCTAGTAGTAAATATTTTTTTATGCAAAGTGCTCCATGTTCACCTTCTTCCTCTACGTCACAAGTGAATAATAACTTTTTTAAAAGAATAATACGTTATTGAAAAAGTTGTGATCCTTGGTAGATCGAAATTAAACTAAAATTCAATTCCATGAAAAAATGACACTTTTCGTTGAACAGTATAATTATCAGCCTCCCTTTATATTTACCAAACAGTACTCGCAATATATTCTCTCTGTTGATTCAATAAAGAAACAACCGTGCAGAATTTACACGGCAGCATAATAAAGACGCATGACAAATATTCATCTTCTGTGTTCCCTGTTTCGGGTATCGATTACAGTCGATACAAAACATCAATAACCAGCAAACGTGATATCAAGCTTCCCACCGGCCTACCCTCACAGCTGTATGGAGCGTATTTGAGCGAGAGGGGGGCTAGGCACAGTCCAACGCGTACACGTGCCGCGCCGTTTAACCCAAATCGCGGAGAACCCCGACGTATAAATCATTAGGCATTAAGCACGCTAATTACGACTGTCTCTAAGCAGCTACATTAACAGCCTATACTTGTCCTGCTGTTCCCGGAAGACGGGCACAGAGCGTAACACGCGGCCATTACAGACGGATGCTTAACGATTTCTCGGAAATGCAAATCGAAGAACGTCAAGAAGGCCACGTTCCACTCCGATTCTATCTCGAATAATTCAAAAACTGGCGGAATTAATTCGCCAGTCCAAATTAGGAATCACGAATTACAGGGTAGCGTTTCATATGTTGTGTTCGAAGGCTCAATTTCCCAACGTTTTTTGTCCCAATCCACATCCTAACAGCATGACAGTGCAGTAAATCACCGATAAGTGATCGAAGGCTATGAATGGTCAGACGTCATCCCTATCACTGGGGGTGGGTCTCCCCTGGAACCAGTCAAGCGCCCAGTCGTGGGGATGACGTCTGAACATTCAGTGCCGAGGAGCCTTCGAGCACTCATTAATGATCTACTGTACTACCCTGCCGTTAGTGCGTTAATCGTCCAGGAGGCCATCCTCCGCTTCTGATCGGTCTCGAAATCGAAAACACGAGAAAAATTCCAATTACTTAAATTACTTCCAAATTAATAACCACGAATTACACGGTAGTGTGAAGCGTTCTGCGCCCATATAGGTATGCGCATATATTAAACGCGTCCGTTACCGCGGGCGTTTCTCTGACGGGGCGCGTGTCGCGGAGGGGGCTGGCAAGAGGGACGCTTCTTTCCAGGGTAACGCCGAGCGCGTGGTGAATAATTATTTATTTTTGTGTTTCACGCTGTCGAGTGCTCCGCGGGCCAGGGCGAATAACAGAGAAGTGGAAGAGGGCGCTCTGACGGTGAGAACGGCTCGCGACGTGGATAAAAAGGGAAAGGGGAAACGCTATCCACCCCCTCGACGCCAAGAGAGCAACGAAGAGATAGACTGACGGACGGGGACAGAACGAAAAGGTGGGCGGGCAAAGTCGGTGGGAAGAGGATGCTTCGGCGGAGCGTCGCTCGAGTAATTATTACGGATTTTCCGGATCTAATTCTCCGGACGGTAACACGACACAATTCACTCACGCAGATTGCGCACGAGAGGATGTAAATTCCTGTCAGTCGGACGGTCCATTTCATCTCCTCTTTTTCGTCGGCTCCTAACCGACACCGAGGTCGATCTCCTTTTTTGCGTTATTTCTCTCCCTTTCTGTACAAGGGTCCATCGTCTCTTTCCACGGATCCACAGTTTCACTCTGTTCCTAGCTTTTAACCGCGATTACGGGCGACCTCGAGTAGGCCTCTCGAGATCGAAGTAAAGGTGATTCGTGTTTCCCCGTCCGTGGATTTCCTTCGTGCTTCGAATTCAAGGTTAGAGCAGAGGGAAGGGGAAACGGCGACCTCTCAATATTACCTGAATTTTACGCTTAATAGAATTTCGGGCTTCATCAGCGGCTCTTTTTTCCTCCCTTTAATCGCTCCTTCTCTCGTCTTCGACCGTTCCGCGCTCGGTTTCCACAGAGCTTTTCAAAAGGGGGATGGATGAAGCCGGGTGGATTCTACTCGAGTCCCACTTCGCCGCGGATCGGTTACTGCGATTTTTAAATTGTTACCACCTCCGGCTCTTTATGCTCCTACGCGGTCTGCTCTGGATAAGGGAAACCGTGGACGTGTAATGTATCGCGTTATGAGGGCCGGAATGGCCCTTGAATCCTTTACAGGTGGAGAGTTATCGTCTTATCTGATTTTTGCTCCAAGTGGGTCTCAGGTATTTCTGATTCATCCCTTTGGTGTACGATTTTTTCTCGTAAGCGTTGGTGAAGTAAACTGTTCACTTGGAATTACTACTTAACTTATGAAAAACAAGAATCTGATATGTTGTTCCCTTGCAATAAAATTGTTATACTTTGAAAAAATCTACTGTGAGAAATTATTACGTAAGTGTTCCTGGATACCCTAAAGATTATTGATTCAGGAACTGATTGAGTGATGATATAGGAAGCAAAGGATAGTCATACAAGTGAAGACTATTGCAGTTATTGTTGAAAGATCTACTGAAGAATCGAAAATGATCCTATAAATGGTAGGATAAATTCAGTAGAAATGAAATAAATAAAAAATGCTGATTACTGAAGGTGAGAAAACAACTGCTAATACTACTGACACAAGTATCTTGCTAAATATTAAATTTCTGCAATAATCATACTAAGATAGAAACGAAAATGGAAAAGCTTGAAATTGGAATTGTACTCTACATTTCGTAATTGAATACTATGTTTTCTAAACTACTTTTTGAGATTCTTGATAAGCAGTAGGGAAAATATTTAATGTGATTCTAGTTTACTCTATCATTGGAAATGAACTATTCTCACGCGGTTTCTTAACAGCCTCACAGCGTTTCATTGAAATCCATCCGTCCGAGCCGTGGAAATGGGAATGAACCCGTAAGTATATGCTGCCACTTGATCTATCATTAGGAATACCGAGAACAGCTAATCACCAGTTGGGCCAATTTCTCTGACCCCTGCCACTCTCCTCGTCCACGGCTTCAAAACGATCGTTTCTGATGCTGGAGGGACGCGCCCCCGTGCACTTAAAATTCCAAGCGTCGCTTTTTCTCCGTCGATCACACCGCCGTTTACCTCTAATTTCGGATTTCTCTCGAGTGCCTCTCACCGAGACGACTAAAAAGCTAGTCTACGTGTGTCCAGAGGATCAACTCGACCTACAAATCGTTCTTCCTAGACGTTCTCTCGTTGAAAGTATGCTCAAACATGATAGAGACATTCAAAGTCGAAAATTTGTTGGATTTCAGGATATTTTGTATTTGAAAATCTCAGATTTTCAAGCTGTTGTTTGATTTCGAGAAGGATAGTAAAGTGGTACCTATGTAGAACACGTGAACAGTTCGTGTACTCTATGAAAGTCTAAGTTAAATCAAATACCTAGGTGAATATTTGAAATTCTGATGCTTCGTTCCCTTCACAGTCCTCGAACTTGATGTACTTAGTTCGACATCCAGAGTTGTTCGCAAAGAAATTTATTCTGGAACTTCTTGCTTTAACCTCTACGTCAAGCTTCCGTCATTCTCACCATGAGGGTACCTGGATTTATGAATCGTCTAATTCTCGACTTGGATTTAGTTTTCTTCGAGTGATTTCTGATTTCACGTTTTTCTACGATGGTCCATTAAGAACCTAATTAATCCTACGATTCATTACGATCATTTGTAAGATTACTTGCACACTGTTAAAAAATTTATTATTATCATTCTGCCAGAGGTTTTTCAATTTTATAAGTGCGATTTTTAAAAAAACTGGAAATAGGGACAACCGGAACAATATCTGTCGTTACGCGCGATAGCTCGCGTGACACCTAATTAAATGTTCTCCGCTCAAAACATCGTATTCAGCTGGCTAGAACGATCTAGATATCATCCAGCGTGTCACCGTCGCATACAACCGGCCACGCATAAGCCACACACATACAGAGACCCTAGCTTTGAGCGTGTGAGTGGTCATTAAGGATGCCGCAGGCCACTAATCGTCATCAGAGACGTATTCACCGACCGACTCCGTACGCAGTAAAATATAAAATTGCCCCGTGCGCAGCCTGGTCAATAGGCATAATGATTATTTTCCGCGCTATAATGAGCACTAGTCCCTTGCTTCTCCCCCTACCTACGTCTGTCAGCGGATTACGTCTCCGGGTTCGAGGGATAATAAAGGATTCCAGGTCAATAGCGATGTAATGAGGCACCTGGCCCCGCAACGAAGACCCTGGTCGGGATCAACTTTTCGCGATCCACCATACAATTCGTAATTTGTCGTCGGTTCGACGTGGAACTGGATATTCTGTGCGCTGACGTGTGTTGCCGTGTTGGTCACGACATCGACTAATCAGGCCCATGGATTGCCTTTTTCAGAAAATTATGCTACGCTGTCATCTAGGTCGTTAATCGTGAATAGTATTCTACTTAATTTTCGAGATTGTTGAAAGTGATTGATATTGTATACTGTAGTTCACGTAGAACAACTTCATGTATTATACATATTAGAAGGACAAACGTCGTCCACAGCCCAGGTAGCTAAATTGCTCAGACTGATTGCCCCAGTAGCAAAGTACCCAACTATGTAGACTTTCGGTTCAGTACCATATCGATCCATTTCTATTTCTCTTCCAATATAATCTTCGATTTAATAATACGTCTTCATGCATGACATATAAATTAAAAAAAAATCTCTACTTTCTCTCGTACAATATAATCTTTGACTTAATACCACAATCTTCTAAAACAAGTATTTCACGAATCTACACTTCCATGGGAAATATAACAGATCACAGTTGCCAGGAGCAAAAGCAGCCACCCATGAACACGTTGAAAACGTTTGCTGCACCAGACAGTGGTAAAATCACCCAGTACATATTAATAATCATCCATCGCCCCCTCGTCCAGTCTGCCGAAAAAAGCCGGCATTACCGTCGGCGCAAACGGAAAAAACGCGGCGCGCATCGATTGGTTCCATATAACGTTTTCCAGCGTCGCGTCGAATTTTTACGCGGCCAGGGGTCTGATCGTTCGATCGCCAGCGATTTTACTTGCGCATATTCATTAACGACGGAGATAATTTATTTGGCCGGGGATAAAAATATTTTTCAGTGGAAAAAGTGCAGGCGCAATCGTGTCCCGCGGGACGCGAGGAGCGCCGGAAAGTGGGAGGCGGAATACACGCGTGACGAGAATTTTCCGCGGATCCAGGGTAATAATGAGAATGCGTGTATTTAATTTTGCGCCGGATTAATTCGATTCGGCCGGAGGAGAGGAGTCCGCCCGACCGCTCGTTCGAGGAACACACATCTATGGTTTCCACGTTTTTATCTGTCGCTTTTGTTCCCAACGTGAGCTCGCGCGCTTGGGGGAATTGAATTCGACATCGGGAACGGTTTTATGCGGGCGAATTAAGGCGTGCCCGTGCCTAGCGCCGCATAAAAATAGCATCATAAACGCAACCGTATTTCGGGCAGCTTCCGGCCCGTCGATCCAACGACCTCGAGAGAAAAAGGCTGGTGGATCGATGCGCAGTACAGGGGAGGAGAGTTCTAATTATGTTAATTAGTTTTTAACATGGATACCACCCGTTTGTTCCAGAACGATGAATTGTACATTTTTTTGCTGGGTCTCGAGCAATAATTGACTCTCGTTTACTACCGAATTGTTTATATGTTAAGGCGTTAACTGAAGCGTTGTACAGTTTTTTTTTTTTTTGTAGGTGAAATCAGTTTTCGAAATATTATGGATTCATCATTGACCTCTCAATGTATATGAAATATATTGAAATGTATTATATATGATTACTGTAACAAATAAATTAGATAGTTACAGAGCTATACCAAAAGTTTCATACTACAAATCGAAATCATATAAAATAGAAAATAGCATAATACTAATTTTGTTTTACCGAAGATGATAGATTTAAATATTACCTTGTTATTTTCATATTAGATTGAATGCAGCTAGCCTTATACTTCTCTAGAGCTACAAGAATGCATTTAAAAATCAACGTTGACATCTCCGGAGTTCGTGTAAAATTCACTCGCGAAATTTCTGTGAATTAACGGGGTATTAAGTAAGGGTAGACGTCACTCTCGTATAATTTACTCGCATAATGCCGTGCCCCGCAAATTGAATCGTTAGGACTAACCGCATCGAAATAAATGGCGAGGTCGCAATTTAATAAGGACCAGTCACCATCTTCCGGTGATTAATTCTTGCTAAAAAGTTCCAGCAACTTTACAGACTCCTTTCTCATGGATCCTAACTTCTCGGAGTCATTCTCACCGACCGCCAACCCCCCTCTCCCTCTCGTCCACTGGAGCGGAGTAAACTTCTCTCGACACCCCCTGCCGAGCGGAACTTTCTTTCCCCGTAAAACAGCCGGCAACGACATCGCCCGGCCTGTGTATCTAAGACCATCGACACCTAATGTATTTAATTTCCAATTAGCCCCGGCATAATTCGATCGATATTTCGCGAAGCATTGAATCCCGTCTCGTCGCTTCATTCACCACCTCTTTCCATTACCGTTTTCTACGGTGCAAATCGTATTCAAAAGGAACGCTGAATTATAAGAGAAAACCGTCGTGGAAAGAAGTCTTCAAATATTGAACAGTCGATACATATTAGATCGATAGGAGATAAGGTGTATACGGTTGATCAAAATTGTATTCATTAGAATTTATCTCGATTTTGTGAAGTGTATTCTACAGAAGGTAAAAAAGGTTGATGGTATTAGGTGTACTAATATGTGATCCATTATTATTTTAATTTAGGTATCTAGGTAACTCAAAATGTAGAAACCACGTGAAACATCTCATTTTCATCACTAATGACAATTATCCCAATACTCATCAATGGTATTGTACATTTCACCCTCATCCTCAAGAAGAAGGTCCAGCGGCAATTTTCCAAGTATCACGGCCATTCGAACACCGTTCCTGAATTATTTCTGTTTCAGCAATCAATTCCCGTTCCATGACGACGGTCACAAGACGACGGCAACGACGGCCACGACGATCTGCGAAACAATGGTAGCGAAGAGGGGAGGTGGGGATGCGGTCGAGACGATATCGCAGGGCGTACCTCGTAGTCTCTATCTAGCTGGTTCTATCTTTTATTAGCATCCCGTAGAAGCTATTCCGTGGGCCCTTTCTCTATCGGGCGAACCTATCCGGGCAGTTTCTCTCGAGTCCCGGCCGTTCCGCAGCTCGAGTTGGAGTACCAGAAGTGCGTATTTACGAGCGTTCCCGTCCATAAAGCAACCTCGCGCCTGATTTTGATACATTCTCCACTCGCGGCACTATCTCACGCGCGAATACGACCCACGTAGAGGCTCCCATACACTTGGGGATTTATGGTGATACCGTAGAAGTACCGCGATAGTTCTGTTTTCCGGTCGTACAGCATTTTTTTAATTCAGCCACGTTCTCTGCGCCCCGACTGACTGACGCGATCCATGGGATCCTTCGTTTCTGGACGGATTGGACGATGCTTCGGGAAAGGAGAGATATGGCTGACTTCGCGTGATGATTTCAGATATGAAGTGAATAATTTCGCGCAGTGTATTTAAATATAAATTGTAGGCTACGTTACTCTTTGCAAGACTCTTTTCGAACCCACTTGTAATGTCGTCTGGTGTCCAAGTCCGCTAGAAATGTAAGTACAGCAAATTTTGGCAAAACTTTCTCGTTAGCGAACGTGTTGAGAAAGGACAGCTGAAATGACAGTTTCGAGTTAGCGTAGAACAAAAACCGAGCGACCGCGTGGACAAAGGATAGAATGACCAACTCTGAGTGGAATAAAGTTTGAAACAAAAGAAGATATCGCTTCGTGCGTGCTCGCGCGCGCGTCGTAGGGGGTTGAAATGTATTATTAAAATATACATTTAGGCGTCGGCGGAATAATGACGTGAGAGCTCGATTATGCCGGAATAAATGTATGGGGGAACGTGGAGAAGGGCGATATACTGATATTGGGTGTACACCGGGCAAGGGGCAGTCGTCCAGTACTCGCGCGCGCGCGCTCACGCGAATATATAAGCGTCTCTGCATATCGTAATCACAATATTATGCTGAAATTGGGAGGGCCGAGTTTCCCATTTCTATTTTAATGGCTTCGGGGATTTCAAGCGGGTCTGAGCCAAGCGTCGCGTAATAACTTGTATCCCACACCCCCTTCAACCCCCGAAAAAAAAATATCGAAAGGCCCTGGGACCAGGTTTACGATTCTCGTTTTTCATTCCGAGTATTTTATTAAACCTTCGTCGCCTCCCCCTCGGAATGAAACGATAAGCCACGCGCACTGGACGTTTCGAAATTCCCGCCGCGGAAAGTGGCTCGATCTGTCGAATTCGTGAAAAAAGGGGTGCACCTGGATATTTTGTTTCGCGGCATACGTTGACGAGAGTTATTTTTTTCTTCGTGAAATATTTTCGAATTCAGGGCGGCTACTAGCGAGTCACAGGAACGGTCGATATTAGCATAATGCGTGTCGCGATTAAGCTCGTAATTGCGGTTAGCTGCTCGCGAATTGTTTCGATCTGAATTCAGACGTTATCACCTTCCAGGAAAATTAAACGTTCTATTACGATGCTTTCTTGAGATGTTTCGCACTATCGTTCCAATGGGTTCAGACGTACGAGGGAACGAGTGAAAGACACGTGATCTCGTTATGCACGGACAATCATCTTGCCGAGCCCCCGGGGCCAATCACCAGCAAGGTGTATTCGAGTCAAGGGTACGTTAACGATTCTCTGAAACGTTTCCTCGAGCGTTTCCCACCCGATCCCCGAGCCTGGAATTCCCTTACGAGCGCTGGAAACAGTTACACCCTCGCTGGAAACGGAAGATCGATATCCACTGATCGAACATCCTTTCCCATCGCGACTTCACACGTATTGACCAGTCCTTCCACTTTGAAAATTTACTAATTGAAGGTATAATACTTTGCCAATGCAATAAAATAAGTGAATTGTGTATTATTGTGTGATTGAATTTAATTTTGTATTATATAAGAAATATGGTTGAATTTTTTAGTGTGCAGATTTCCTTTTATTTAAGGGAAGTAGTACGGTGTTGTCTTTTTATTTGTCGCGGTTCACGGCTTTCTACTTGTTGCGTGGTTATCCCCATTACTACGAAATAACTTTGTGTATTGGACGTAGCCACAAAATCCTCTCACAAATTCTGCTTCACATTTAGTTAAAAACTGATTTGACCTGACCCGCACTGCATCTGACTTTCGATTTGTAGTGTAACTACGCTCGTACGCTTAGTCAGACGGGGCCTTTGATCAGGGTTACATCGATCCCACTTTATTCCAGTTTACCAAACAAATTCCAATCCGCCCGAAACACCGAAATCGTAAACAGAATCGGAAAGACAGCTCGAAAGAAGTTAACAAGCTCGAATAAGTACTATTTCATTCACAAATCAATTTAATTAATTTTCTTAAAGGAATAAAAGCAGATGCAATTATACTTTAAGCGAAGTACGGAAGCAAATAAAATCCTTGATTGCTACAAACGATCAAGTAACTCAAAAATACAAAATCACAACGCAACCAATCCTTCCCAAAGAGCTGATTAATCAAAGAAAAATGCATTGTATTTTAAACCAATAACAGGAAGAAATAATTATTCCTCCTCGGAATGTGTCACACAGGTGTCCAAAGTGACCAGGCGAGAGGACACCGGACAGATTAATGAGACCAGGAAATTACCGAAAATTCTTTGACACGACGACAGAACCATGGAAGCCTCGTTCGAAACACGGAGTTATAAAAAAATAAATAAAACAGCGGGAAAGTCGGTGTCGGGCACGAAACAGTCCGCTTGTCACAAGGACAGGGACACCGAGCTGCATGAAAGCGCAGGGAGCAGCAAGGTGTTAGTCCGCACGGAATTTCCTACGCTTGATGCCGGATACGAGGCTTAATTGCACCGCCACACAATGTAAATATTCCGCGTCAGTTAACCGGCCCCGTTCCACGTATACAGGTACACGGATGCTCACGCGCGCGCGCGCATGTGTGAATGAAACCAACCCACTCCGTCATCTACGGTAATGCCCGGTGTGTCATCGCTCACTAGCGCGTTATCGTGCACAATGAATCCTTGCAAACCGACCTTTTTATTCCCCCTACCTCCCAACCCTACGTCGAACGTATCTGGGCAAACAGCGGCGTAATATAGATGATTGCACGGCCGGCGTGTGTGCCCGATGACAAACACTAAAAATACGATGATTTAGGGCTCGCGCGGACTGATAAGCTACCACCGGTGAACCGCAAGACCGGAGTATACTCCATATTTCACGGGATGCTACATATTCGGCGTGGCCCTCCCCACGTCGATATATCAACGTTTATTTTCTGGTTACGGATTGCTCCAAATTTGATTAGAATTGATACAGAAGATTCATACACGAACGTTCGATTTAGATGCTTAAGATCGGTGGTGGTGGAACTGCCAGCGGTGAATGTACAGTGGATTCAATTTCATAATGTACTTATCAATATTTGTAATATGAAATGTGTAATTAAATTAAAGCGTAATGTAAATTTATATGAAATGAGTTTGAAAAAAAATGAGAGGTTTTCCTTTTTATTTGTTATTACGCTGATGTAACGAAAGTTCCGTCCTGTGAAGTTTAATTATTAGTAGTCCGGTAAAAATTATACGGAGATACCTACTTATTACAAAATGTAAAATATGTTTTATTTACATGTAGTTGGTCGAAGGATTCGGACGGTTCATTTACAAGCATAGATTGTAATCTGAAACCCAAGTCCTAAACCAAAACCAAATTCTGTCTAGGATGATACGAGGCAATAGCTCGTTGAAAATTCTAAAACCCCAATTTCCAAAATTTCTCGGCGTGTAGACATCCCGAAATAGACGATATATTCAATAGAAAGAGCAATTTGTTCAACGAGCTGGCTTAGACAATAATGTATCATAGTATAGTCGTCCCAAGGATACAATTTGAGCAGGACAAGTATGGATTGCTTAATGGTTTCCGTAATTTAAATAATACAGAAAAAGGTTTTATGTCTGATAACATTTATACTGGACTGTGGATACCACTTGAAATATTATTTTTTCCTACAAATATATCGTTTCTGGTAAAGCTTACTCGTAGTCGGTATAGATTGTCCTGGGTCATCGAGTAATTCCTAGTCGAAATATTCGAATCAACATGGGATCGTGAGCGAGCAAGCTACGAATTTCTCTTTTCCTTCCGCGATATATCGATAGGGAAACGCAAACAGTGTGCACGGTGACCCAGCCGAAGGAAGTTCCTAATCCCTGTGGCCGGCTAACGTTCGAAACCTACGGGCGAGCTCGCCGAGCAGATAGTTACACCTCCGTGGGCGGAGATACAGGTAATGCCTGTTTACAGATATCGGGGCAAACATTAATACGAAGTAGCTTCCACTCCGGGCTCGAGGATTATGTTATTCTTAGGTGGAAGAACGACCCGTGACTTGCCACGAATATTCATCCCGGAAACAGTATATTTCGTTATTAACAACCAAGCAATTCGAGAGGGAGAGAGATTGTTTGAATAGATGAAAAGTAACTTGGTTGTCCCTTCGGAACGATGTTAAGGTAGCGATTATGGAAATTAGGGTTTCGTGATACGGTGATCGATCAATTCACCTCTTTCGAGGATTAGAATGCTCGGATAAGCTTCGTTCGATGATTCTTAAGTGATTAGGCGAAGATCTTAAGAAGCACTTTTGATGCATATAATCACTCACTTGTAATTTGTGGACTGCCTATAGATCGTAATACAATTCTGTGATTTTCTTCTAGAATACGTATTTGTACAGCAAAACAAAATTCTGTCGCACAAAATTAAGTAGGAGTTCCAGTAGCAAAAGAATTGCGATATCAGACATACAGATTCACTTTGACAAAGAATAGTATAAGGCATTCTCAATCTTTTTTATTGATGTCAACAAGAAAAGATTGCTGTCGAGACACCTGCAATCAGAACCTCCTAAAACTCCCGAACCCACATAAATATCTAACATATTATTTATACTGAATTCAATTCTACACGGTACAACCGTGCAATCCAGATCACGTCAGGAATATTGTAGCAACATTTATAGCGATCTCCGTCAAACACCCCGGAGGAATTTACTTGTGGGGATAGGTTGCAATTAACGGACCAATTTCTTACCGGTCAGTTTCTACCCTTCAAGCGTGGTTGAAGAGCAGAGATGAAGGATCGACGGTGGTGCGGACGTCAAGGTGGAAAACGGGTGGGTGGGAACCGGACACACACGTACAGTATCATCCCTTTCAACCCCCGTACTTAGGGTGACCATCTCATTTATATAGTAAAACAGAGTCGCGCAATGGCGAAGCAGGGACCGGGAGTTGAGTTTGTTTGTCGAGCAAACGTTTGCCGACGACACCGCCGGACACTGGTGCCTAGCCAGGCTCTGGTCCTTGGTACAAGTCTGTCCGAACCACTGAAGGTGGGCTAGGAGGATGGCGGTAGAAAGGGGGAGGGATTTAATACCATCTCCCAGGATGAACAGTGGTGGTCAAATAACTTCGCCAAGTGATTCCCTGCGACGGTATTAATGTGTCCAGTCCCTTCGGGCGTCTGCTTCATCTCGAAATGTCGATAATCTAAAGGCGGCGCGCAACCCCCTCCAGCGTCATTAGGTTCGGCTGCTCGAGATTATTCCGCTCGACCGTTGTCTGGACGACCAAAAACACACCGATTTTGCGGCGACTTTGCATAACAATCAAAATTTTGTAAGAAATTTTCTGGATATTCACCAGATCATTTGAATAAAGGCGAAGATTTCGTGTCTGGCTCTTTTCATGGTGCAACGAATATATATTGTGATTTAAAAATTGATGCAATAATAGGCTCTTAGAAGACTGGATGGTCTGGGAAGTCTTCTTTCTTAATTAATTTATACCTACACAATTTCAACCTATTCCATATTCAATACACCATATAATTTCAATTAATTTCATCAGTTGCTCCTACGGAGACAATGCTATATATGTATATATCAATTACCAATCCCAACACCTCTCATTCAGTCGTTCCACACACATCTAAATCCACTGCTCCGACAGACCGTCTAAACAACGCGTGTCCGTCCAATTAACCATCGTCCAGGCCAATAAAGGTGTAAGAAACGTGATTAAATTCGACCCCGTCGAAAAGTCGCGTAGTCATCATTCGCAATTAGTATTAATCGAGACTACCCGTGAACGGATATGCGTGGGTGACGATGGATCCCGACGTCGATCCAACGAAACAAACAGCTCGTCGTTGTCGTCCGTCTGAACGGTATCGTGAACGAAGAAGATTAAACACGAATGACGCATCCACGATTCCCAAGATTCCATTCGTCTTCCTCCAAGATCTAAACATCAAGGTCGTAAATCCATCAATAAATCCCTGCGCCCTGGCTCCTCGCGGTGACCACATTTGCTTAGGGATAAGAAGCAAAGACAAGCACACGGAGGGGGCGGAGGTGTAAGTCTGTAGGGCAGTGAGGAATGGCTCGGTCTAGCGAGCCTTTAGCCCCGGCTTAGCATGTACTGGAAACACCATCCCCTATCCTTCGTGTCGGGGCCAAGTTATACCCGCAAACAGTCGTACATTAGTGCCTGCAGGAGTCCTGCAGGATTTATAAGGGGCGCCCGCGGGCGCGCAGGAGGCTATGCGGCCGTCTCTCGATGGTTAAAACTAGAAGAGACGGAGGGATGGGGCCGAAAACGAGAGAGAAGGATAGAATAGTAGAGCAAGAGAGAGAGAGACAGAGATAAGTGGAACGGTCGCTGATGTGTGCGAGTAGGGTCAACCGCTCAGGAAGGTGAGACGACGAGACGCGAGACCGAGTCCAATCGAAGTGGAAGGACCGTCGGTCCTCCCAGGATAGGGTGATCCCCTGCTCTCTGGAATACGAGAATATTTACGTGTGCATCTGGATGCACAGACCGAGGGTCAGTTTATGCTACGCTGAGTTTACCTCTGCCCTGAATATCTCTACAATTTACAACGGCCAACGCAAACAACACGTCCGGCCGATGTTAGAAATTAAAGGTTACAACATCCCGTGGGGAATCTGAACCCTCTTGTCCACATAGTTTTACGAACGACCGCTGATGATACGCGGGTTCCGATTCGGTTTCGTGGAAATGATTACGCATCGTGGATAGGGGGTGGAAAGAGGGATGATCGTGGCCCCGGCTACGTCCCGAAACTCCGCGAAACTCGGTGCTCGTTCGCAGAGGGTTTAACGAGCAATTGGCAGCCAGTAGAAACGGGCTAAACATCAGGGACGAGGTTCACAACTCGGCGTCTCTAAGAGTTCCGTTCGGTACGTGAGCACGTCGCCAGAGGGTTGGATCGGCCGCGGAAACAAGATGGGGGCTCGGTCAAGGGGGTTGGTCAGCTTGAAGGGAGGTGGGTGGTGGTAGCCAGTGGTCAGCACACTTGGCCGACCCTACTTCGCTAACTAGTTTAATGATATATGTTGAGCTACAAGCGCCTTGATTAATCGTTAACTAATGTTGGACCTCGTAGTGCACCACCACCGCTACCCACCACCACCCACCACCACTATCACAGGCCAGCACCACCAGCAACGACGGCAGCAACACCGTGCCCTCGACCCAGGAAGGATGGAAGAGAGCTATGACACGGAGGAAGAGAGGAGGAAAGAGGAAGGGTTTACGCCAGTGATGGGCAACCGAGCCGACTCGGGCATGTTGCCCGCACGGGCAACTGCCGAGCAGCTGCGGGCTTCTGTGAAGGCAACGCGAGGCAAAAACGTAACGACATATTTGCGTATTGGGATTCCTTGACCCTTCTCGCACATTTTAATCTAAACTACCGTATCACTCGTATAGATTAATAATCATTTATGTTTCTTTTTGTTCAAAACAGATAGAAGCAACGTGATCTTGTGTCGGCCACGCGAAAATGGTGCCTTTATATTAAGTAGTACTATGTATAAGTAGTATTTAAAGCAATTGCTATTAAATTTATACAAATACCATTGTAAATTGTATATTTTCTTACGATTTTTCAAAAGACACAATTTACAATAGTATTTGGATAAATTTTAAATCTTTCGTACGATGTTCAAAGCATCTAGAAGCATTCTAAGAATAGTTTCATACATTTGTCGTCGAAATTTTCATTCTTGGGGACATACGATAGATGTGGGACTCCTGTGGAGTGGACACATGACGAGTCACGAGTCGTGATTCGCGACATATTTGTGTTGTGAAGAAAATGATAGATACGTGAGTTTGGCGAGTGCCGAGTTGCCCATCACTGGTCTACGCTACCGCAGCAGTCCTTACCCTCGTCGAATCCACGAGACCCAGGCTCGAACGTGGCCAAACAGAAATCTAATCTCACTCAACGTATAATTTGATTTATGACTCGAGGCCCGGTCGAATCGAACGAGAGGAAGTTGAAGAGAAGATGAGAAGGAAAAAAATATATGTAGAAAGGAGCCTGGACCAGACCCCGACGAAAGAAGGGAATCGAAGTTAGCGACGCAATCTGCCGGAGTGTCCATCGTCCTTGGGGGATAAGAGACCAAAATAGGGGGTGGGGGGAGGTAGTCGTACGCAAATTTACGTTTCGCAAGAGCCGCCCCGAAAACCCCTTCAGCCTTCCTCGAATTGAATTAACTCGGCGTCTTCCCTTGGCTCTATTCCTGAGCTTCGCACGTGGAACATTGGTCATCCCTAATTCGCTTATGGCCCTCGATCAATTAAGTCGTCGGCCATTCGCGCAAATCCCGATGACCCTTCCAGACATCGACTGCTCGTCGACGGAGACACCGTGTTGCTCTGCGACCCTCCGTCGTCCTTTAGCCATGGAACGTTCCCCGATTATCGCCCCAACGAGGAACCCTCTATTTTAGATTGCATTACCGTTATTAAAGCCTTACTGATTCGTATAAAAGAAATAGTAGCCTATCAGTATTGATACTTACTAGTAGAAACAGTATGTAGTAGTCAGACGCGTTAGGATAATCTACTTACACTAGACACTACCCGATTTTGTAGTCGTCAATATTCGAGTTCAGGGGATGAAAACAACTCCCAAAGTGGGCTATGAAAGAATTGTTTTCTTGAAAACTATAAAATAGTAATTTTGTAATAGTTTGAATACGTCGTTAGCTTTCGAAGTCAGGTCTCTCCAAGGGAATTATTCTAGATTTTGGATATATCCTATATAATCATAATGACCAAACTGTCACCGTATCAAACGTTCTCCATCTCCAAACGAGGTCTCACCAGACCAAACACAGGTCGCTACCCATGAAAGGATCGAGCATCCGAGGAACGCGTCGCCAAGCGTCCAGCTTGTATTCGATTAATGCGCCGAACGTCGATCATAATGTGGGATTGGGAGGCGCACGAATATGGCGAACGTATCGCGCTCGGACCTCGGATGGTCGAGGGCCACGGAAGGGTGAGGGTTGTAGCACAGGAGAGGGTGGCTCAGGGATGCAAGACACCGTGAAATTACCAGCAGAATCTCCCATCCCCCGTGGGGGACGGGAGGGGGTGGCGGCTGGGTGGAACGGACTCTGTCCACTCCGCGCCCTTGGACCGCCGTCCGGACCGGGTATTTGTCTTGTCTCCTTGTTTATGAGATTCAACATTGTTATTTGGCACCGCACCGGAGAGTTCTAGGTACCGTGCGGCCGCTAGTTTCCGGGGAGTTTCCTACTTTAAAAGGCTACGCGGTGCCCTGCGACTGCGCGCCCTCCAACCCCTGGTGACTTATCCGCGGCTCTTCCTGTTTCACGATTGTCTTTAATCAAGCCCGGAGAAACGGTGACCGGACACGGAAATTTCGCCGGCCAAGAAACGTAGAACTTGAAACTTTTCTGATTGGGTGACGAGAACGAATTAATCCTGGGACACAGGGTGGGTCTCGAGAAGAGAGAATGAATGACCCTTTTAGGTGGGTTTGTGGGGAGGTTGGATGGATCTTTGGGGATGGTTGTTTACGACTTGAGGTCGTTATTCAACTAAAAAATTAAATGTAATCGGCATAGGTTAGTTTAATAAATACCCCTCTGCCTATACGATAGATAGAAATTTTTTTAGCTATTCTGAGAAACACGAAACATTTTATATAAATAATGAATTTTATCTCCTCCTTAGCGTTTCTGCTATTAATTTTATTCTTAGAGCAACTAGAATTAGTATTCATAAACTTTTACGTTTCTTGTTCAGTCTTTGCAGAATACAGTATATCATTTTCCAAAGAAATTAATTTTTCCACATATTTTAGAAAGCAGTTACCACGAGCAACATTTAATAAATAATGGAAAAAGTTCGTGAAACACAAAAAGGGGTGAATCGCAGATTATGAGGAGGGAGGGAGTCACGTTTTAATCGTCGCGTTTAAATTATTTAATAACGACCGCGAGCACCGTGGAATTCTCTACCCGGCATTATCGTTAGGGCGGGCCGCATTTTCAATTAAATATATCTGTGGCAATCACGACGCCTTATCGCGAGCGTAATACATTCTCGATTGCGCGGCGAACATCGAACTGGTTCGGACAATGGCGCCATATACGGCCAGCGAATTGCAATCACGTTTCCCGCGGTGCTTAGCGTTACTCCTCGCAAGATACTGTTTTAAATCAGTCGAGATAATGTTATCCGGCTTATGTTCCGCCTAATCGTCGAATTATCTCGGCTAAGCCCTCGCCCGAACGAGCTTCTTTCCTCGCGCGGTATTAGAATAAACAAAGGAAACCGCGATAGAAGACGCTGATACCGAACCGAAAGAGGGGTGGAAAAGCTTACAAGTGGAGGGAAGAAAAAAAAAAGGTCGACGGAGACCACCCCTGTGCCCCGTATAACATGATACTCCTGGGACATGGTTTCACTCTAACGTGATTAGTGAATTCGAACGAGAAGAGACAAACCAGATTACTTATTCGTTACTGGTTAATAGTATTCGTATACTTTTTTTCAAACAGCTGGTTCAAGATCGTTATAATTAAATAGTGAAATGGAAAAAGAAGAATTTTAGTAATAGTTTGTATTGTAGTTATTTTGGGAAATAAATCATTTAAATAAAAGTAAACTGGGAATTTTAGAATACATTCTGCTTATCCACCTGTAATGTTATGTTAACTAATACGAGTAATCATTTTGAAGTCTAAAATTAACTCGAATCAAAGGTGAAATATTCCTTAAATAAGTGTTTCTAAATATTCCTAATTTTTTGTAAATATTCGTGAATATTCCTCAATGTTCCTAAATACTCCTAAATATTCCTGTAACATTTCTGGTATAATAGATCATTGAATGCAAAGTAAGTTACACTAAAATTTTGGTTTATTATTCAATAATAAGTGCCTTTGTTCTCGTCTGTACTTCATATTGTTCGGCATTCTACGCAGGCAGTGAACTTCTGGTACTCTGTATCGTATGATTGAAGAAGTTTCTCACGACGATCATGTAATTGATCGCTCGTAGCGCTTGGTCAGACGTATCGGAGGGGATCACGGTTTTAATAACCATTTTCCGACTGGATTCTTAGAATCTCGTTAAGAAACGATCTGCAGTTAAATAAGACTGCTGGGCGCATTAGCGACCACAGACGCATGGTCGACTGATTATACTAAATTATGTCCCAGGAGATTGTGATGTCGGTAATCAGACAAAATGGCTGGACACACTTCGACGCGCAACGCGATTCGATACGAGAAAAATTGAAACTTTCGAAATTTAAAATCTAACCTCTATGTATTCAACTGAGTACTATAAAAATTAACTGGGAGCATACAGTGTTAGTACAAATTAAATTCGAAATATATAATACTTTTAACGTTCTTCAATTCGAAACGATATTTTCCCCATGTGACAGAATTACATATTAAAATAACAAATATTGAAATTGAAGACAACAATATATTATTTAACTTATTCATCGACGTTCGTCCTAAAGGGTTAAGTCCACAATCCGATCATTCAACGTCACCCAAAAGTCGACAATCGTCACTCGACATCGTTGACCCAGAGGTACCAGATCCTGCAATTAATTTTACAAGGGCGCAAAAAGGAAGCGGGGTGGGAGGAAGAGGTTAAAAAGAGGAGAAAGAAAAAAGAGAGGTTCGTTGGAAACGAACCGGCCCGTGCGTAGACCACCACGGATCCTTCCCCACCCGCTCGCGCGCGCGCGAGATGACGACGACGACGGGGAGGTTTTTATCTGCGCGAGTTGTCAGGCCAACGAGTTCTGCCTCGTTGCCTGGCCACTGGCGTATAATGTCCACCGTCAATATAAGCTGTCGGATGCTTTTTCCTAAATTGACAGATTTTCAATTTAATCAAGTTCCAATCTAATGGAAAAATGCCCGATCTATCGGGGGATGTGTGTTCGACCGGTATATAGATAGATAGAAGGGTGGAGGGTGGTGGGCGAACGGGGCGGGAGGGGGTGAGTCTGAATGTACGGTGAACGTAGGCGGTGGGGCCAGATTGAAATAATACTTTTATGTTTAATCGCAATCGAGGAGCCCGCTCGAACGATTGTGCGGAGCCGCATGCCGATCTCCGAGATTAATCTATTGATAAACATTCCATCACTCCGCGAATAGCAAGCGGGAGAAATAGACGAACCGTCGGGCCGACGGGATATCACCCTTCTCCCTCCACCACCCCATCCCCCTTCCACCCTATATCCTCATCCTCTCTCCGTCTTTCTAACCATTCTCTCTCTATTTTTCCCCCTTCCCCTGTTTCCCTTTCTCTCTTTCATACTCCTCTTTGTTTTTCGTTTTTATCGTAGGTTTTCGTCGACGTCGTTCTGCCCGCTTCGCTTTCATCCGTACAACCCCAGTTGACGCTCTTTCTTTTCCACCCCCTCTTTTTCGCTCCTTTTTCTATTAGCCGAGCAAACATTTCGCGAATGGCAAGTATGATCGCGGCAACGTTACGAAATCGGCGATTCTTCCGTTCCATAAAAGAGAGGCTTGTTCCCGCGGACCGATGTTTTATGAATTTTCGTGTTTCCGAATCGGGAATGGAGGGAACGAGATTGATTTCCGATTAGCCTCACGGACGATTAGGGCTCGTTGGCACAGCCGACGGATATAATTGTTCCATACGCGAAAGACGGGCTGCTGACCGTCCTACTTTCGGTGAAATTCGATGATGACGTCGATTACACCGATCAGAAGTCGAAAGGAGGTTGGTGTATTCTTGGCTTCGCGATGGAGGAAGGGGTAGCTTTATTGCAGTGATCAGTGTATGATAATTGAATGGCGGATTTTTATGAATTTATAACGTTTCCCGAATTGCAAAATGTTGCGAAATGATGATTCTAATAAAATTTAAAAGAGCCACCTGCTATTATGTGTTGTCTGACTACGAACGTTCAGAATCATTCGAAATTTGCGAGTTGCTACCAGGTATATCGCGAGAATTTTCTCCCAATATTTCTTTCGACAAAAGGATAGCCTCAAATTATAAAATTTCCTTGAGGGGTATAATTTAAAATATACACGAACCAACTAGGAAATTTGTAGTAGAATTTTGAATAGAAACTAGTCTGACAACGTGTACAATATTTCAAACTCATAACTACCAGAAAAATCCAACAAACAAATTCCTCTCTAAGGACGCATCTAAACCACAAAACGCAGTTAGGATCCAATTCCCAGTCACTCACGGATCAGCAACTGAAACAACTCGGAATAGACACACCAGCAACGACACTAAAAATGCATCGGAGCACTTCTGACACCGGCGAGGACTGCAGCATTCAATATCTACGAATCAGAATCCGTTAAACAGCGAACACAGATGCATCGTCACGATCGGTTCCATGGATCCTTCAGCGATCTCCACGGGAGCGTACGAGGGCCGCGTCGCGAACGATTCTCGCCAGAAAACTCGTCTTCACGTTTATATATACACGTAGCCACTGGACTTTATCAGTTGACGGGTCTTTCGACTGCGACGGGAATCTACGTAACCCCTCTCGATGGATCGATACGCGAGGGTGTACGGTGGTTTACATGCGCGCTACGGGGCCTTAAGGCGCATTCCGGTTTGATGGCCGCCGCGGTGCCCGGGACCGTAAATGCATCTGTCAAGAAAGTGATTGAAGGCAAACGAGGGGGTGCTGGCGCAGCAAACCGGACGGCTTCGCGTTCGGATCTCATTACCTTCCCCGGTGGTTCATTTCACCGAGTCAATCGGGTTTCGATCGAATTTCACAATTACTCGCGATAGTTGTTATGCGGACCCGGCCAAGGTTGCGGCCACCGTCGGATTCGATTATTTCGCGGGGGCGTAACGCCCATTTCGCCGCCGATCGACTTTTTGCAATACGTTTCGCGAGACGGATTCTCCGGTAGAATATGTGTGACATTTTTTCCGGTTCCATTGGTAGAGGTGTCGAGAATATAATAAATGATTGGTCCTGAATTTTTATAAAAATTGTAATTTTTAAAAAACGAGTTCAACTACTGATGTTACCATTAAATCTCGTTCTTCATAACGAAAATATCGATCGCAGACTATAAAAATCCGCGTTCAAGACTCGCCGTGTTTCGTGATTTCTAATTTACTAACGGTCACCTGTACGCGATTCCTCAAAGTCTCTTGAATCGAGAGTCTCGTTTAGTCACGAACGGCCTCGTCTGTCTCGGCAAGATCCTTGAATGACTGCCTCTTCGTATTCTCTAACTTATTAGCTTTACTGAATATCCATTATTCTTCGCGAGAAGAAGATATTCCGCAATTAAAAGGAACGGCTAATGGCATTGAGGGGATCGTTAGGAATGCGCTACTCGACGAAGGTCTGATAATTTATGATCATTGAATGGAAGTTCGCGCGATCGAGATTCTATGTAAGCAAACTTCCCCGGCATAAAATTCACAAATTGATCCCTCCGGCTCGAAAAATCCTCTTCATCCCGATATTTAATCACGTTCTGCTACACTTTCTTATGCAATCAACCACTCTTGATCATTTATCATACCTGTTCCTTAGTTGTGTATGTTACTATATTTTCTGTTTCTTAATATATTAAGGTCGTTTTCTATTTCTATGGAAGCGATCAGGTGAGTTCTATACGAAAATTATAAAGTAGTTACCTTTCACGATTATAAGATATCGGTAAAGAAAAGATAGTGAATTATTATTGGTACACCTATTAAAATTACAACGTACGTTCCCATTGCCGGATGAATCCCCCAATTCAGGGATCTCTGAATCACAAAGATCGAAATCAATCAGCCAAAGAATCCACCTCAAGAAATCAGGGTACAGCACAGTCTACACTATCAAAAACATCCTGATCAAAAAGTCTAAGGTATCCACGATTCACGGAAAACGTTCAATCGTGGAGCTTTGTTTAACATAAAGAGTGGGGGAAAGGGCCTCGAGAGATAGTGCTCTAAGCAGCTTTGACATGTTAATACGGATAAATAAGGAGATCGTCCCCGTTGCTTTGGCGATCACAATTTTTCGCCGGGGCTCTTCATATTTCACCGGACTCGGCCGGACATTATTATGTATGCTGTACCCCCTGTTAAGCAGAGAACGTTACTCCCTTTTTTTTTTCTTTTTTTTTTTGCAACCGGGCACGATACATCCTAGTTCTTTTGCGCGTAAATTGCATGGTCTCCCATTCTCCTCAGACTCGGTGCGCGTCCGGGCATTAAGTCCATGCGTGGACTTCCAGGATGGTTCCTGTGTTTGCCGAGGGGATAATAGTGTAATGGATGGACAGGGACACACACCGGACTAACGGATGAGACTGCTGTTTTCGAGACTCCGGTCTGAGGCCACGGCAGACGACTCGCTCTACTCTCTTCTCCCGCTACACTATTACTCCCTTTTGTCGGCTAATTGGCATCATTGTCGCGCATTGTTCAACCGCCGATTGTCCGTCTACCTTTTTCTCCCCCCACCCCTTTCGCGAATCAACAGCTGGACACGGAGAAAAAGTGGCTTTTGTCGAATTCTAATGACACGCAGGCGCGTGAATACCGCGACGATTAGATTTTAGGAGACATTACGCGTATACTTCGACACTGTATCGCTCGAGTTTTCGCTCTATTATCTGGGGAGAGTCCGTTAGAGTTGTAAATCGTCCAGTGGTGGGGAACAGTGTCTTTGGGGAAATTGGAAGAAGTTTCTATTCGGTGTATCATTTGAGTAAGTGAAAAGATTGTAACGAATGTATTTATGTTACTTTACTTTAATACCAACCTGAAGTCTACGAGTCACTATTATATATGAAATAGCATTTCATCTTCCTGGTAGGATATTAGTACTTTTGGACAATTATTCTCCATTTTCAATAACTACTGAGAACGACAAATCCATATCCACCGATTAAAGAAGAAATTCTCAACTGGAGTGCAAGCAGCGATCACGCGACCACCGACACCGTGGTCAACGCGATCAGGTCACCGACAAACGGCCAGATAATTCCACGCTCACGATCTAGAGGAAAGATTCCCGTCCCAGCCAGGCTGTCATAAATATTAATTCCCCGCGTTACACGCAACACGAGCGTCGTTCCAGCGCGGTGGCAAAAACGAAATCTGGAACGGTCCCCTGGTGCAACCCGCACTCAGGTTCGCCCGAAGGATCATAATAAACAATTATTATACACGATAAATAAAGTCCTGGCGGAAAGAGAGATCAAAGGCGAGCTGACACGTTGATCTCTGCGATACAGATTACGGACTGATAAACGATCGAGGACGGTGGGGGCCCCCGGTTGCGAGCTGTGATTAGACTTTACTCCGCGGCTGGAACGCGGAAGACTTTCGTGCACACGCTTATGCCGGATCCACACATGGCGCCGTTGCCATTAAGGCCAACATTTAGTCCTGGACTCGAGTGCGACTGAACGGAAACTTCGCTGCAACTGTTAATTTTTTTTTAATACCTTGCATACGCTCTTTCAAAAAAATTCAATAAAAAAAAATAGTAAGAAATGTTACATACCGAATTCGTCTTGAAATCCTCTAACAGATAGGCGTAAAAAAATTATAGGTGTATTTGCAAAAAATTGAAAGTGACCCTGAAAATCATGAAAAAAAAGAGTTAACAAACAATTTGCTATAATCACGTTAAAGCTCTTTTGAAATCATGCTATATCTGATAAATATTGAAAAGATTGTAAAACATGTGTTTGCGCATGTTTTATTATGAATAGAATTAGTATAGTATTTAGGAAATAGGCACTGCTTTTGCCATATGTCGCGATTTTATTCGACCGTTAATGGTTCGATAGCGCAGCAGATGAATAGGGCCAAACCAATATCGACAATATTTAACCCGTCAACTGGGTAGTCTTTCGATCATGATGAGTACACTGCGAATGTTTATGCAAACATCAATATTTATGGATTAATTTACAGGTACTAGGATCAAAAGTTTTTTACTGTGTAAAGAGTGATATTAGGTTTAAAATGAAATAAAAATGGCACTAAAATATATTAAACCTGTTAATGTATCGAGGCACAGCCAGTCAAGTATGCTATGAATGCATAAACATCCGCAGTCTAATGATCACCTATATAGATGCAATTGGAAAGGAGCGATAACGATCTGAATCTCATTATCCCACGATAAACGTAAATACAGTATAATTTACGCTGACCACTGATATTATGATACAATCAAATGACAGAACCTTTTATGTAAATGATTACGAGAGCAGTATCTTATAGGAAGAGGCTGGTAAATATCAAACAGCCAGTTAACTTGTCTTCCATGGTTAACAGGCTAACATGTTAACTGCCACAGATTTCACTATTGGGACAACGTCATAATAAACTATTATACACTTGTTTCTATCTTCGTTATTAACGATACAAGTATTTACGCGATGACTTGAACACTCATTACTAGACTGCGGATGTTTATACAATGTATATCAATATCTAATACTGTAAATTTACGTAATCATCCGCAGTCTACTCATTACTTTCATTATTACTTCACTACTAATTATATTTACCAGAGGCTAAATACCACTGTTTAGAAATTGAATATTTCCACATGTAATTCAATGACTCCGGTGATCGATGACCAGAATTGGGCTATTCCATTCGTTAACTCGTTCAACGAGATTAAACAATTGTTCGCCAAGTTTCCACTCATTCAAGAAGAAACATTACATTATAAAAACTGGAATTAAATTCTTTATCTAGATTACATGAATCTGAGCTTCGAATTCGCCCAACTGTGGAGCCAGCATTAGTGTCGCAGTCTCGAGATCGTTCGCCCGTTACAAACTTTGACATTCTATCTGTGCACATTCCCGATTTTCCCACGAGCACACCATCGACTAACGGGAGCAGCCTTTTCTGGCAGTTTCTGTTAATAACCTAACAGCGTTCTGTGCGCGCGCGCACGCACGCTTAATGCTTGAACGAACGTGTATGCGCCAAGTATGGTGATTAGATTGGCACAACGGCCACTTGCGTGTTCCCGATAACGCCTTTGTCTATTTTTCTCCTCGCGGAAACCGCTGATACCAGTCGTAGAAAGTGTCCGTACGCGCGCGCGCAGTCCTGTTGATTTACCGCGCGTTGGATATTCCCTGGTAAATCGTGTCCGATTACGCAACCGTACGGAGAATTGCTAGACCCGATGAAAATCCCAAATGAGAAATCCGTGTTTCTCCTCTGTCTTGGCCTATTAGTATCGCGCAGCTTTCTGGTGCACTCGTGTATCTTAGAAAACGTTCGTTTCGGGGTTCGATCGTGGACAGGTGAAGGATGGGGAACATATGGGATTCCGTCGTGAAATATCCTTTCGATACTTTTTCGATACCTAAGTGTATGTTAGAAATTGTTAAGATAACAGAAATTATTTTTTTACTGAAATATTGAGTAGCTTGAAGATTATGTCAGAAGTAAAATTTCATGGAGAAATGTTCTTTCAATACTGATTCGATACCTAAGTGTATGTTAGAAATTGTTAAGATAACAGAAATTATTTTTCCTGATCTTTCTGCCTACTCATCTAAATCCATGTGACAATTCCACTAGAATAATATAATTAATTCACCCAACAAAAGAAACTTTATTTCCGACATAATCTTTGAACTATTCAATATTCCAGCAGAAAAATAATTTCTGTTATCTTCGAGGGTGCACGATATGCAATCCCCGAAGAAAGAATGGTCTGTACATTGACCCCATCCATCCAACATGGAAGTTGTCCGACACGCTTTGTTTTGTACGTTAATCGTATACAGGTCAGAGAGACCATTGGCCGATTTAGGTTGGGACGCGGAGCGGCGGCTACTTAACCAGACAATTGGTTGTCATTGACACACAAAACCGTTAGTAACGAGTGTGACGATCGCTGCGAGCCGAGGGGCTTTCTTATTAATCATCTGGGACGACGCGCGCCCGCTTGGGGTCCCTCTGAAGTTAATTTGGTTACCATCTTAGATTCCAGTCCCATTTCGAAATGTTCCACCGATGTGGACAAATATATATCAAGAGGTTACAGACTGTGACTCAAATATATTAATAAAACATTCTACATTTAGATGTTTTAGAGTCAAAGAATTAACACAAATTAAAAAAGCTAACAATTGTTCCAAAAATTCTCCAGAATTATTATAATTTTCAAATTTCCAACTTGTGTAGCCATTGCAAATAAATAGACAAACATTTGCAGTCGAAACCTCCCGAATTAATAGTAGTTAACATGGTCCGAAATAAATTCTCTAAAGATTCTAGAAATCATAGAGATTGGAACAATCTCTACTTCATAAACCACAAACTCCAAACTCCCCCGTAAAAGCAACGCAACCCTAAGACAGAATTCCAACAACACAACATCGAAATCATATCCCCCCGGGCTTTTAATCCTCCGTCAAAATAATTAATCTTCCGACCGATTGACATCACGGTCGATGATGCGGGACTGTTCCCGTCCGATTAGAACGAATAGGGAAAATCGATCGTCGGAGGAGGTCAATAGATGATAGAGATTCATGGACTTACCTCGCTCTTGAGATTCAATGGCACGTCGCAGGGACCGTCCAACTCGGCTTCCATTTTCACCTGATGAGACAGCATGCTGTGGCTGTGCCGGGGCGGCACGGCGGTCGCCAACATGTTGGGATGCTGGAGATGCTGAAGACGTGGCTGGAGATGGGGCTGGTGGTGATAAGGCGGCGACAATTGGGTGTTCAGTGTGCGAAGATCAGCTGGCGGGGAAGCGGGCGCAGCGGTACTGCTCTGTTCCTCCTCGGCCGAACCCTCCGCCATGTCAGTCTTGCATCCCGGGGACTCGTAATCTGCGGAATCGACCAAAACTCTCAGAGGACCGATCTAATTGTTGGAATCGCGACGCCTGCGTTCGCTGGTAATTCCATAATGCCCGGGAATAACATTTGTCCCCTCCCCCTTTGATGACGTGAAACCGTCCGAGAATCAAACGCGTCGACATTCTTCGTCGTTTCTCTACGTTGCTTTTACATTTCTGTTGCTTCTTTTTTTTCTTTTCAGATGAACGTTAATTAAGGGGAATTCCGGGGACTGGCCTGACGAGGAATTAATTCGCTCGAGTATTCTGTAACGTGAGCTGATTGCGGGCTTGCGGATAAATCGCGGTCAAGATGGTGATGAAGAATGTAGCGTCTTTTATTTTGATATTACGAAGGCAAAGATGTCTTTTAGTTCATTATTATTATTGTAGAAACGTTTTTTCGTTTGATATTAAGAATCTAGAGAAGTATTTTAATTTGATACCTTGGACTGACGTTTATTGAATAGATTTGGATCTATTGAATAATTTTGGATCTATTAGCATACGTGGCTGAAACATATATCATTAGCTTTAGAATTCTAAGTTGTATCAATGTTCAAAATCTCATTAAAATGTCAGCGTTACACGTGGGGACTGATAAGGTGGGTTTTAAGGTCGTACCCGGTAACGTGGTATATTATTTATATAATAAGGAATAATAATTGAGTTACATAACACATGATGATATAATAAAACTAGAATAATAAAAAAAAAAATTAAAAACCAGTATGGGGATAGCACAACATGGGTCGGATGCTTCACAAGTTCGAGTCATCATTGTAACAAACACCCCAATATGCTTGCAACAATTTGACCCAGGTGACCCTTCCAAGCCCATTCAAACACCAACGGAACCCATTTTCCACAGTGAATCGCGTGCGACCACCCTCGATCTTCCCACAACGAAGAAGAAACCGGACGAGCAAGGATCGATAAGATCCTCAACCACGGGGGCCGGCGAGGGACTTGAAAGGGCGCGTGCGACACGCATAAACGCGATACTAATTAAATGCGGCTCTCCCGCCAGCCGTGCCGAAGCGTGGTGGTGCGTGTGTAGCTGTTAAGAATGCAGACACACTGGAAATTAGAAGGAGGCCCCCGTTCATCTTCCGACATCAAAGCAAAAACATTTGGCCGATGGGATCAGAGACGTGGCGAGAAAATGGAGGGTCACCTTTATACCGGCTAATTATTTTTATCTACACGTTTTAGCATGGATTCAAGGGCAATGAAATCATCGAGTAAAGGGAACTCTCCGGATCGTAAGTGTTCTCTTTCTCTCATCGTCTTTCTTCGCCGATGTCTTTTCCACTCTCGAACGTTCGAGGAAGAGAGGGGGAAGGAATCCATCGTCGAAGACTAGGTCCGTGTACTTGGTGAACGCAACCGACAACATCTGCTTCTATTTTTGCGCTGGCCCGAGTCCAGCGGGCTTTAAACTTTTTTAAAAGCTGTTCCGCGCCTATGACGAACGGCTGGATGGATCATCGAGCGGAAGCCCGACCCGGGGAGAAACCAGCCGGTTATTCTGGACAAATTATTGTCAAAGGGCGGGAGCTGCTACTTTGTTCCTCATAAAAGCGGTTTTATATAATGCTGGCAACGGCGCGAATGTTTCTCGCCCCGGGTTTTTTAAAAACGGCGACGCGATCCTACGAACCGCCGCAAAAAGAAACCGTTCGCCAGTCATCCCCCCCCGCCAACGAGAGACACACACGTTTCACAGCTGTGAACATTAGGGGCTTCTGATATAGGATGTTACATGGGGAAACAAGGTGGGTAATTGCCACGGTTTTGTTGGAAGTCGGTGTAACAGTTCGGAAAGTTTGAGATATCGGGTTCGGTCTATCTGTTGCAGGAATAGAGAGGAGCTGATTTTCTTTGATTCTGTTAGATTGTAGGGTAAGCGTGGGTATTATTGCGGATATTTATACAACGAATAATATTAGTAGTCTGAAATTCGTCAAGACGAAGATTTGATCGATTTCCGAATATTTCCCAATATCTATAACTCTGTTATCAACCGTAATACACGTAATGTAGCGTTATTGCTCCATAGAGTAAGAGTTATTTTTTCAAAAATACAGTGTTAGGTGCAGTACTTTACACCGCGTCTGTTTATTACTGCAGACAGGTGACTGCGTAACCTAATTTATTTTCAACCGCATTTGCTAATTTAAAAAATAAAACACAGAAAAATATATAGATAAAAGTCTACTGTTACCATTTCTGGTGTCATTTTCAATTTATCTTGCCCAGAAACATACCGTATTACATTGTCTTCGTCGGTACGATTTTCTTCGAATCGACGGTACAATTATGCGTCGAACGCATCGACGTCCGTAATCGCCAAGGCAGAAGGTTATTTAGGGATCGAGGCGATGATTGATCCTCTCCCTGTAGCCGCGCGGAAACGCGACGCCTCTCGAAGGCCGTGCTTCGCGAAGCTAGCAATTTTGCAAATATTAAGGCTCAATGACACTCGAACGATCTCGTGGTTTATAATCATTGTCGGTTTTCTTCGTCCCGTTCGGGAGGGGATTCACCTTCCGTTTCACGTGTCACGGATCGAGGAGAGCCCCACACCCCTCTCCGTGACGCGAGATACGCTAATGAAACCCGCACACTCATTAAAGCATCGAAATCGACGGATACTAATTGGCTAGCTTTCGGTATACCCGGCATTATATATCTCAGGACTGCGATGATAATAATCGTCGCGGTTACGAATTCGGGGCCGGACAGCCAGTGGTTAAAGCGTCTAGTAATTTCACGGATCTGGCCCTAGACCGATTAATATGATTCCGACGGGAATGAACGACCGCAAACGGAAAAAATGGCGGCTGCCACGATTACCGGCGGTCCTCGAAACGAGAGGATCGTTTAAAGATGGGGAGTGAATCTAGTTTCTTTGATACCACTTATCTCGTCTTGTCTGATTGTCACTAATTATCGTAATATGTGGAATTGTTTAGACACAATAATACGTTTTTGTTATGGCCACCTTTCTCTACAATCATAATGATAAATGACGTTATTCTTTTATTAATTCGGACACAGATATGTATATAAATTCATACTATTGTAGATTGATTTACAATAACGGAATGAGAACAAAAGTTTATTTTTGGTGTTGAACAATTGTAATGTGGGATCAATTGTATGATTTCATTTGGTATTACAGATTGAAATATGATATTAATGCAGAGTGTAATACATAGTGAGTTGCGCTTTCAGCAAAAATTGACATTATCGAAGTCATACCGTTAGAAGTTCTTATAAATGCACTAAACGTGCAATGATACAAGTTTAGTCCAAAGCGTTACGTGTCCTGATATAGTACAGTTCATTTTCAATAACAATTAAGCATATTACCAGTCAGAACATTATGAGATTAATGGAAGAAAGATACCGGACCGTCACAAATATTTTTCACAAGTAGAAACAGTGAACAGTAGTCAGACAACACCAGTCTTACTGCAGTGCACTTCGATGCATTCTTAAATGCAGTTTCCTTTCTGAAAATTATTCACGGTATGACTTAGACTTTCATTCTAAGTAACAGTTCGGGAATTCTTCTTGTATATATAGTATATATACAAAAACATTAATGAACATACAAGACACAATATTCAGAACTTTCGAGTGTTAATTAATGCAAAACATGATCACTCTATTCAGAAGATAACCAAATAAATCACACAAAAAATCCACCATTCTACTCGATGATATCATACCAAAGAAAGCATGTATCAATTAAAATCTTCCAACAAATTTAACATCCATTAAATACTATTTCAAGAATATCCCCAAAAAAATCCCACGGACTCGTATATTATACCCAATCGAAACAAGTCTCCACGAGGCCCTTCTTACACCAAAAACCACCAAACACCTATTCATTCAACGGAATCCTCCGTCCCGCCCCATTTCTCCCTCGAGCCACGTCTCTCGTCCGTTCTTCCCACAGGGCACCGAGTGTCCGCTTTCACCGGGGTGCATCCCGGCATGTCTCCTCGAGCGATAATTGCCAGCGGGGATCAGCCGGTGAAAGTCCGCGTAATCGAATACGCAATTAAAACACCGGGGACCATTGATACGAGGATCGCTCGAGTGTCTAGGGAGGCAATTAAAACGCGTGCATTATGCGACGAGCCGTCACCATGCTTGCAGCACCGCGGTTGTTCTCTCTCTCTCTCCTCTGATCAGACGTTTAACCACCAAGAGCGAACCACCAACAGAGAGAAAGAGACCATATCCTCTTGGTCTCTACTCCCCGATGTGTCTCTCAACTGCCTATCTCTCTCCAGACCGTTCCACTCGCCACCTTTTTCTTTTTCTCGACGATTTCTTGTCCTCGCCCCGGGCCCCGGTGTGTATCGTGTTTTCGTATTATCGTCGGTACCCGGGCATCCTCGGCTGACGCCAAAAGAGAAAGAAAAGATAAGATTGTGGGGGGGATGGGTAAAGGGAAAAGGGGAACCGTCAGCGACGCCGGCAGCCAAGAGCAGCGTACAATTAAGGGGGTTGATTGATGTTAATTCAAAGGGTAATTAAGAATGTTGCGCATAAAAATCCGGTAATTTATGGTCATTGGGGATAATTATATGTTGACCAGCTTGTAATTGCAAGCGTTCCCTGGCCAACAACCACCGGTGCCGCGTAAGCGTCCAGGAATTGCGGGTAGCTCCTTCTGCGTGTGTATGCGTACAGGGGAACAAGGGCCATCGTTCTCACTCTCTCCAGTAACTACTTCTTCGGACGTGGCTTTGTGTGTGTGTGGGTGGGATATACGGTCTCAGATCGCAGCTTATTATAGGGGCTAGTAGATAAGGTGGGTTTAGAAACAACCGTGGGCACGCCTCTCCGTTTCTGGTCGCCCTCGGGGGCCAACGGGGGCCGAGGTGCGTGCAAACCGCCCAAAGTCCCGACATCAGGATTTATGAGTGGAGACCGATCATCTCCTACGTGGCCGGAGCAAGACCAGCGACGCGGTTTTAGAATTTTAGGCTCGGTCTAATTCGCCGCGAAAACGCGTCCCGTTTCTGGAGATGAAGAGCGGCTACGACCGACGACTATAAATAACCGGCAGCGCGGATAATCGCCATATGGCCGCGCATGCCGCGAGAACCGAATGCTTCGCGTCTTCTAGGGTCCACATGCTTCGCGCGAGCCGTGATTTCCTGGTATACCTTGGAGATGCTTCCGGTTTAGGAACAGTTGGTGATCGAGAGATCGAGACTAGGTATGGACTTTGACTTTTTTTCGGTGATCAGGAAGTTTAACCCCTATGACATCGAGTCAGACTCGTATTGACGATTTCAAAATCGATTCAACGAAGAAGAGTATTATTCGGTTTTCTTTGAGTCGAAGTGAAATGTCGCTTACAGTAAAAATACAGTTGCGATACATGAGATTGTGGATCTCCTGGATCAAGTACCCGAAAAATCGTTTATCTGAATGGATTTGTCTGCCTGTTAGTTCGGATAATCGAGGTCCTAATGTACTGGCATCGTCCAGCTCGACCGTAACATAAGGGTTAACCTGCTGAGTGGCAGATTTCTCGATCGAAAACGCTCCCTAGCTCTTTTTCCTTTGAACCCTCAAGTGAAAAAGGGGTTGAAGTTTTGCACATTGTTGAGTTTTACCGGAGTTTTGTAATTGATAAGGGGTCGGATTATTGTTCGAGTCCATATGACTATGATGGTTTCTTTCTCTTTTAAAATTATGGTATGTACTTGCGTAGACAGCTGTTAGAAGCGGGTAGCAATTTTCGTTGCTTGGGGGTTTTGTTACTTTTTAATTGAGCGTACCCTCGATAGAACGGACCAATTGCTGCCAGGGTTTGCTACACCACTGCGTTGTAGAAGATATGCGCGTTGAATTTATACTATTTTCTGATAATTCGAGGTTGCAGTTTCAGCGTGGAATTACCTGTTAGTTCCAAGAACGACTAATGTTTCATGATATACCGTGGTAAAAAAAAGGTGATCGTGCAACGAACGCGAATGCATAAAACACAATGCAGCAAATGTATTAGTGCAGTCTCACCCTTCTAAGTTCTTTTGAACACAACAAAGTTCTTCAGAAATGAATCATACTACTTTCGATTATTCTAGAAGAACTCTTCTTTCTGTTACGGTATAATTTGATGGAAATAGTTATTAATAGACTGCAGATTTTTATGCAAAATGACATTTTCTAAAGTAATTTTTTAAGACAACAACAACTTGCATCGTACAGATAATAGACATTTCCTCTTAACAATCGAAACAGTGCATTCAGCGTTCGCCATAAATGGAAATCTAAAATCTCGAGGCAGTTAAAGGAAGATCCAAGATCGTTAGACGAAGGCTCAAGGTCGCGACCGTATAGTCTGAAAGGAAAAGAAGAGATGAAAGCGAGAGAGGACGAAAGTAGAAGAAGAAAGTAACCCGGCAACCCTCCTACTTGAAACACGGCCAATAAAATGATCCCAGCGGGACCAGTTGGCAACCGCCCATCGCGACATTGTCCTTGTCCAGTCTTCTCGTCTGTACTTTTTTTTTTTCACGATCCCGTAATCAATCGAGCGGTCTAATGGCAACGCATAATCGTGGCTTTGTGGCGCCTAGTTCACGTTCATAATGCTAAAAAGAACGAGCAGAAAAGAAGCTCGGTCCACGGTTACGTGTGGTTTGGAGGGACCGAGGGGTGACAAAAGACGGCGGCGAATTTCGTGCTGGCTCATTGTTTTCTGGCTCTCGTGCGCCCATTAGACTGCGGTTTTTATGCACTCGTATGGTACGCGAAAAATTGGGGCTCGATAAAATGTTTAACAATGGTTCACGAGGTTCTTATTACACTGATCGAAACCTTGAGAAAGTCAACAGATATTTTCCTTAATTTAATCTATGTAAGTTTATATTTGCATGAGGATCCGATATTTCAGTAATCAATGTAAATGATTTTAGAGAGAATACAATAGCAGAAAAATTCAATCTTAGTAAGAGAATTTTCTTTCGAATTAAATAGATTTTATAGTCTTTGCACCTTGGCGAATAAACTGAAATTTTGGAACGTCTTTATTTTTTTTTTAGTACCAACCCCATAAAAAAGGGATATTGGTGATCGACACAAGGACTTGATGATTCAGGAATCGAGATTAGGGTATTAGTCAATATTCACGATTTCGCCCAATTTCAATTGAACCCCAGCGAAAACTCGCACACCTCGAGGATAAGAAGATCGCCTGCCCCGTGTCATCGTTTCCTTATTAATGGCTCGAAGATGGTCAGAGGCGACAACGATTCGGTTAAACATCGTCGCCCGTTCACGGAACAAGATTTCTCCCACGGGATGGGCCAGAGGGGACAGCGTTTGGGTATCGAGTGATTCGAATTAATCTTTAACGCGCGTACGTAACGTAAGCGGGCCGGCTAAGTGCCGGCCGAGGTAATGGTCGTTTCGTGCGATACCATTCCGTCAGAAATCCGAGGGGCTTTGTCCCGAGTCACGGAACGCGAGGATTAAACCGAACAGCGGCCCCCGTTAATGCGACTCTGCCGAACGCCTCGACGAGAATACACCACCTCCACCCCTCCAAGCCATCGCGATCGAGTGTGCGTAACGCAACGGACATTCGATCGCACGACTCTCCATAAATCGGCGCCTGGACCACCGGAAATCGCCGTTACACCGTGGGCTTCCGCGATCAGGAGTTGCGATGTACCTTTACTGCATGAAGAATTTTAGCGAAAATCGCCGTTACAATAAATCCTCGATAAGTGTTCGAAGGCTCTTCGACACTGAAGATTAAATATCTCATGAATTAATAGCGATATGCAGTTGAAACGAATGTCATTGGCTTCAGAATTTCAAGCTCTAGCACTGTGTTAAACCTAATTAAAAACGCAGCGTTACACCTGGAGCGACATTTATTATACAACAACTTAATATTTTGATTATTCTGTGTATCTTGATATATTATTATTGCGATTAATATAGGGAGAGATATTTCGGTTATGTCAGAACATTCGTGGCTTCCGTTATCGTTCTTAGACCGTCAGGTTATAATTTCATAAGCAAAGTGATTCCCAATGTAATACTGGTAAATGTTAAGCAGATGGGATAGTAATTGGAGTTGAAGATATTTGTGACAAAGCGAATGACTTGTAATGTTTCTTAATTCGTCCGGGGAAGGGGATGAACTTCAAGATCTCCGCAGTGGAATGCAGAGCAAACTGCTGTCATAATAATTTGAGCTTTCTAATTGATCACTGGATTGGATTAGCAGTAAAAGGGCCTAGCAGATTAATTCAGTTTCAACAGCAATAAGTGACACTGATTTCTTTAAAAATCGCGACGATAGAGCACATCGGACTGAAATAATTTTGGTAAAAGGGGGAAGGGATGATTTTAACCGTCTCTCAAAATTTACCACAGAAGACAGAAGATGCGAATTAGGCGGAGGTTGAACCCACGAATGTAGTAATGGAAACTTATGAATTTATTGAGAATGCTTCAGCAATAATTCAGATATCTTTCTAGTAAGTGTGACAGTGATGGGATAATACGGGATAAAATAATTTCACAAAAAATAGAAACAAATGACTGTAAACCTCTAATAAATTTAGCATGGGCGACTGTATCTGTGACATGGTCGATCTTCAAAGACAGTAGTGAAAGCAATAATTACAATTTTAGAACTCATAGCAGCATCAAATTTTTCTATGAAAAATTGAGAATAGGCCTCCAGTTGTCTATGCAAATGTAGAATTTTTTTGAACTACAGAAACTCGAGTCAACAAAAAATTTGTTGCCTTACCTCCAGATTATATAAAATTCCGTATAATAATGCAACCAAGGGGTAGATGACATGGAATCGAACCACCATCAAAATTCACCGTGAAAGACGGTAAATATGAACGGAGGGCGGAGGCTGTCCACAGAGGCGCAGGAAGAATATTTCATGTTTTACGGCGCCAGCGTCGCTGGGGTTTGCGTCGGACAAAAAAAGTGTCAGCCCCGCCGGCTAAATCAGAGCGTGAGTGCATTAAACTCCGAATTACCACAAATAGAACTTTAAACCGCACATGCCCATTATAATGGTGCCCCCTGCTGAAGATGTATTTACGTACTAAACCGCCTTCGCGGCTCACGCTGAGTCGTTGGAATTAACATCTGGCCCAAAAACGTGGCTGGCTCGGTTCATTGGACCCTTTTCTTCTCCTCCCCCTCCCCTCGGTGAGCCGGCAGATTAACCGTCGAATCGCTCGAGCACTTGCACTTATCGGCCGATCGAACCGGAAAACGTAATCGTTTCTTTGCTATTCTTTTTTTTTCCAAGCGGAATCTCAATATATGTACTTGCCCGCGGGGGGAGACTCGTCGAGTGGCATTATGGATCGGCGATTTTTTTTAAACTTTTTATTGGTGACTAAAGATAGAAGTGTTAACTATTGGTATAATGGCAACTACTGGTATAGTTACGTTAATAGTTTCTTTTTAGGAGATTGAAAAATATCGAGTTTTTTGGGGTTCGAAGATGTCCCCACTATATTGTTTGAATTTTATGATTAGCGCAATTGTATTGTTGAAAATTATTGTAATCACGAATATTTGTAATACTTTACACAAAATTGGAATTGTAAGAATCTGAATTGAAAAAGAATCTAAGTACTTCAAGAACTTCCAATGCAATAATATCAAAGAAAAAAAATCTTACATTGTTTTCCTATTTCTTCAGATTCCCAATTGCATATCATCCATTCAGCTCCGATTTCATAATAGACATTACGTCGTGATTGAATATGATGTAACAAAGTTATTATTACAATTGCTAGTACTGAAATTACTACACGTGTACACACAATCTATACGTCATTCCTGTACATGAATCTTCACAAACATCCACGGTCCATTTACAACTTTCCGTTACGACTCTTCACACCGGATCCAAGTGCTCCTCGAGGAATCGAAATTCTTCCGGGACACGCTTTTCAGACCGTCACGAAAAGGAGTGTGCCCACAATAGGGGCGGCGAGACACAGAAAATCTCGGGTGGAGCGCTTTTACACGCAAATTAGGTCTATTAGGAGCATCGTGCGTACAAAAACACTCGTGCCGTGGCATCACTCTGTCCCCTACCCGTGATGCCGCGCCCGCGCGCGAGCCTCTCCGACACGGTTACGCACGTGCGTGCTTCTTTATGAATTATTAGAATTAATGACACCGCACGCATCGCTTCGCGCCACGGGGCGTCGCGTCGTTCAATTGCGGGGGATTTGGCTGAAAAGAACGAAAGACATTGAACGGTAAAGGGTTCCGCGCCATTCGATTCTCTGTCTGTCGTGAAAATCATTCGGGAGGCTAATTCCATGATGTAAAACTGCAGCTTTGTTCGAATGCCGTGTTCGAAGTGTGGAGATTTGAATACTAAGTTGAAAGATTAAATGATACATGAATGGATGTTTTAGTGGTGTGTGCAGTACGAGTAGCGACTTAACTCTTTAGGGTTAGGTGGGTTAAAAACTGTCTCACCTTTTGCTTAGCTTTTTATGCATGGTGGGATATATTTTAATCCACCTGAACAAGTTGAAGGTACTCATAGTCATACAGTTTAATATTTTATTTTTATATAATTTTCTTTATATTAAAAAAAAATTCTGTGCATCTAAGGTTTTTATTTTCTTTAAAATCGTGTGCCTCGGGCCAATGGCCCCGAAGAAGAAATTCAAACCAGCGATCTATCGTCAACTCGCGACCTACAGTCATACAGGGTGTCCTATTTAAATTGACCTATTCGAAGATCTCCGAAACCATCCACGATATTAAAAAATGTTTCAGACAGAAGTTAAATGGTATGGAAACTTTTTATCATACACATCCACGATCGATCAACGGAATACAAATTGAAAAGAACGTATGGACGATTAATAAGCGATAGATCTTGTCGTGGCACGGCGGGAAACAATCGATTCACATTTGATGCTCGAAGACGTCGGTGGCGTAAGTTGCTTAGGCGGCGGTGATTCGTGAGTCGATAATCGATGGAGGGGGGAGAGGGTTGCCGAATGGAAAATAGAGAAGCAAGGCTACAAAGCGAGCTGGAAGTGGGTAAGTTGTCGAGCAGAAATGTTATCGCGCGCCGGATCGTCGGCAGGGGTTGAATCGGGTAAAAGGGAGCTGAATGGGGCTGGAAACGGGGGTTGGCGAGCCGAGGGAAAAGGAGAAGAGAGGCGCGCAGAGGATAAACGGCGAAGAGGAATGGAGGTGGGGCGAGAGGAACGCGCGACGGATTTAAGAAGGGGGAAAGCATCGATTACTTTCCTTGACCTGGACAATATCCGCGCGTTTCCGCCTCTGTCACTCGCGACCGCGCTTTAAATGCTTGCTTTCTTATTACAAAATCCCGGACAATATTGCGCAACTCTTAGTCACCCGTTAACTTTTTTTTTAACTGTATTAAAATACAGCGCCTGGAAAATGATTGAAATTACTTTTTTATTGTAGTTACCATTTTTATTGTATTTTTATTGGGGTGACTGAGAAGTCTTGTCGATGTGTGGTAGCTTTCTGGACATTAGTAGTATGTGTCTGAAACGATCAGACTCTGCCTTTCGAGCGATAAACAGTAATTTACGGAAAGTGTTTTAATGGGGGATTTTGCATAGATAGATTGAAATCTTATTATATGGTGAAAATGTAGTTAGACGTTTTGTGTTTGTTACGACAATATAGGGTGTATCAAAAATTGCCATTCATGTGAAGAGAAAAAGGACTCCACATTTCTTAATAAGTTGATAGTACCTTTGATAATATTTCAACTACGTTGGTTGTATGGATGGTAATTATTTTTGGAAAATCTCCTAGCTTCAAGCTAACATTCTTCAACCGTAAGCTCCTCTTCTCCCGTATTAATGTTTCCTGAATGGTGTAATATTGCACTTCGGGGAAAATTCTAAGGCTTCTCCGTCAGTATATACTTTAACAAAACAACAAAGACGTTTGTATACACGAGGCATGTGCTACCAAAATAGAATATGTGATTCAAGAATAAAGTCCACTAACCCAGATTAATATAAAAATACAAAACACTCGAAACTCAAAGTAAATAAGAAGTACAAGAACGAAAGGATTCGAAACATCCAACAAATAGATTCACAACGAAATCTGTAACAGAATATACAAACTCACCCAAAAAACCCTATCAATTTCACACGCTCAATTCATTTCAACCCCTTCCCCCGAAACAAGGGCGAGAAGAGTACGCGACCAAAGGCAAGGAAAGCCCAGCCACCTCGGTTTTCTTTCAGCCGTCCCAGCGATATCGCGAGGTCGAGTGCTTCCTTTGGGATTTTCCGGCTTCGACTTTCCATCAACCGCCACTTTCCTCCCGTTTCTCTCTTCCGCTTCCGACTCGAGCGAACTCACCCCCTGGTTCGCGCGCGCGCCACCCTCTTTCCGTCTCACTCCTCCAGCAACCCAGTTCCTCTTTCGCCCATGGTCCCGAGGCGGCAAGCAAAGAACTCTCTCCTCCGCTACACCACTCCCGGTCCGCCGGCACTGATTTTCTACCCCTCGACACCGTTTCCCGTCTACCACCACCCTCCCTAGCCACCCCCTTACGTTCCCCACTCCCGTTTCATTCGCCCCCGTCGGCGTCACTCGTAGTCACGCTGCGAACACGTGCTCCTGTTTACCTCCCCGATCACATGGCGCGGAGGAGACGCGACGCGCGGGGGACAGCGGCCCGGTGGGTTTCACTGACGGTGTCATTTCATCGAAAATACCTGAGGGCCGTGTATGCGCGCTGGTTAATTGCATTCATGACCCGTGCACACGCGTGGCTCGACGCGCGCGACGATCAACCGCGACCCCGTCAACCCCCGCGCGGATCTCGATGATGATTCGACGACCACCACGAGGTTCGCTGCGCGGGGGATTTATGTGGGATACCAGTTTTGCTCGGTACAATCGAGCTTTTGCTTGAAAGGCGAATTTTTGACCTGGATATCACTGAATATTTTTTTTTTACGCTTTTTTTAAAATAATGTGTTTGTTTATTTGGGAAGGAAATGGAAGGCGATGACTGAATTTTAGTATTGCTGTTAGCTAGGTTTCTGAAGCATGACTATCATTTCAGAAGGATGTTAGAGAGATATGACAGGTGCCAAAAAACGAAAAATTAAATTGCTGTTAGTTAGATTTCAAGAAAATGGCCATTCTTCCAGAAGAATTTTTACTGCTATTAGTTAGGTTTCAGAAGAATGACCATGCTTTCAGAAGATATAACATATGCCAGAGATGATAAGGTAAAATTACCTTATAATCGTCCTTCTGGAATGATGATAGGTTTATCTGGGTTAACGAACGTTACAAGGATGCGAGGGGAAGAGTAGATTGATGTTATCGACCAGAGTTCTTATCTTTTAATAAAGTTTTCTTCGTAATTGTTTCGGAAGACGGGTCATTGAATAATGAATGTTGTCGTCAGCCTTGAAGAATGCATGAAGCTGAGGAAGCGCTAAATGGCTTTCGTAGAATTTAATATGTGTAGCACTTTCCAGAGAGAATTCAAGGCATGATGGGTACCATGTTACTAGTGAGGATAATTTTGAAATAGACACGATATATCATTCTATGTACTCACAGCTAACATTTTTAAAAAGGGACTCGGTAAATTATTTGAAAATCGGAATATCGTTATACAAGAATATTTTATATGACATCCATGATTGAAAGTAACCATATGCATTAATTTTGTCACATATATAAAGGTACCTATTTCAGATGTGCTTCTATCAAACTGGTGCACTGACTTTTAGACAGGTCTTACTACATCGCAGACTATTTGAATATCAAGTTATACAATAAAAATACCTTCCAATTTTCTCTGGTAAGAAACTGACACAACGATTTTCTCCATTCTTCCCGAAACCACTCCAACAAACGCGATTCAACATCTACCGAGAATTATTTACGGGGAGACACGTCGACCAGCGATTCGACGTGTACGACGCACCTACAAGGGATGATCCTGGTACAAATTGCCGTTCCCCTAAACCCGACGAAGATCGATCTTAACGGCGAAGGTTAAGAACCCCCCGCGCTCGCGATCGTCGTTCACAGGCCCCCGATCCTTCAATTAGCATTTTCAGGTCACACTCGACGCAGACACGTACACGATCCCCGCATAATTATCACTCTGATTATTGGAATGCAGCTAAGTAGCCGCGGGGAATTATCACTCGAGACCGTGGCGAGGCGAGACGCGGTGAGCCCAACCGCGCCTGCTTCCAATCCCTCGCTACGAAACATTCCCGCGCGCGGGGCCAGGCCCCACGGAGTAACTTTCTTAATTACTGAGATTAACTTAATGGTATCGGGGCGAACGATTATCGCTCGCGAGCCTCGCAATTGCCGGCCCAGATATAAATACACGCTGCGGCGCACGGCATTACGAATTTTGATGGAAACTCCTCCTAACGATACAATCCGGTTTATAATGTGAGAAAATGGTCTTCTCGGTTTATATGGACGTTGGCGGAACCATCAGTGATTAGAGGAATTGTTAATGAATTGAGGGTTCGGTGTAGTATTTTTAATTTCGCGAGGATTGTGACTAGGAATCTGGCGGTAGTTTGAACCTTCGGGACTGGCTTCAGAGATGTAATGGGTAGACTGCGGATTTTTATGCAAATATAGATTTAGATTGGCTATTTTACAAAAACTGCTATCAAACAGAAATTTCTTTACCTTATTAGGTACCAAATAAAATAAATACCTCATCAAAGTTCATCAAATATTTTTGTATACTAAGATTTAAATAATCATTTTCGCTATAAATGCATAAAATCCGCAGTCTAATAATGGGTAATGGTGATAGTGGAGAGATTTGTACGGAATTGTTATAATTAGTTGTGTTGAAAAAATTGTTGGGGTATTGAAGAAAATTAATCTTAATCTGATTTTTGGTAGACTGGTTTCTGAAGGCTTGGGAACTGATTTCTGATCGTAAATTGATAAGTTTGCGATCATAAATATTCATATAGAGACAACTGAATTTGAATGTATAGAATTTGACATAATTTAGATTATTATAAATACAGTACTTACGTCGCAAATACATGACCGAGGGGCCGTTAAAAGAGATAAGCGAATGTAATTAACGACTTGACATGTTACTTTAACTATAATTGTTTCGTGACGTCTTGGACTGTTTACGAGTATTATCGTTAGTCCTTCAATTTCTAAACAAATGTACGAAGCCCGATAACAGAAAATATTCTAAGAAAATAGCCTAGCTAGCTGATAATACGAGGAAATTTTGTCTACCACATCTGCTGGTCAACTTGGCAAGATCAGTGACAGATGTTTCTCAACCAATTCCTGAACACTTCTCGAACGTCAGACACGTGTAAGAGTACCCTATTTTTGTTCGACGATTTATTGGCATGTTTGATGTGTCAAGAAAAAGAAGAAAGCTTCTAGAAAAAATTCGAAACAAAATTCTTCTACTCTCACAAAAATTTTGTGTGTAAGACACAATACATTCATCAGGACAGAAAACTTCGATTATTTCAAGTATAGAGATAAGTATATAACGTCCGACCAACGATATTTCCGAACACTTATAATAATTACACTGCAAATTTTACGCTACGATAATAAATACAACACTAAAATTTGTGCTGAAGTTAATGAAACTTCTTACTCCAAACTGACCAAACCCCTCAATCATTCCTCATTCATTAAAATATTTTTCTAATCACTGAAGTGTGCTGAATACACCTACAATGTGCCTATTAATAATCAACGCGTTGACGTAAAATACTATAATAAACCCAACGTTATATTAAAATATCGATCTTAAAATATTCTTCTAAATGCAGTAGTTCGCTCAATACCTCCACAATCTACCTATGTTGCCGATTCCAACCCCAGTACAACTCAGAACCAGATTCGATCACTGTCTGACAGTTTCCGCAAAACAATATAAAAATCTATGCACTCACCTAAGGAGACCGGTGACTGATGCGCGTGGGACGTCGTCCTGACGTAGTTCGTAGCGCCCGCAATTATGCACGCAGCAGCACGTTGCCAGCTGTCCAATTGAACCTCCTCCTCTCGTGTCCAGTGCCAGGGGATCCCTCGATCCTCCTCCTCCTCCTCCTCTCGATCGTCACAAATTGTCCGCGGCGTGTATCGTCCGTTCCGTAACACCTTCTCCGTTTCCGCCTCCGTCCTCTCTCACTTGTCGCCGATAACAAACCAACGGCGAACGAATAGTCCCGACACCGGATCGACGATGTGCTCGTCGTCGTCGTCGACGGGCAAACGATTCACAAATACATCGGCCACCGCCGGTGACATCAGCCTACTTAATTACGCCCGGGCTAATTGTGAGTAATCAGGAACGATTAAGAAGCAAACAGTTAATTGCCCCCCGGTCGCCTGATAAACAGCACGATTCCTCCACCGATCGGCCCGGAAGCGACGCGAAAGAAACGATCGTCGCTGGAAAAAAAAAGCACGATTTCGTCGTCGTCGATTCCGCTCGACGTAGCGCGCGTTTCAGAGAACACAAGAACGATGGATGCGTGTCCGTGTACGATATCCGCTTCGTAGTTCACCTTCGAGGTGAACTCACAGGCGCGAACGACGTTGTTCCTTTAATGCGATTTTAATTATTCTATTTGTCCACGGTGTCTTGCACACCCAGGCTGCCGGTTATCGTGGTAATTTTACACTCGTGGTAGACACACGCGCGCGCGCACAAACACACATAACAGTCACGCACACGTGCCGTAATTACCCCGGCGACGATAATTAGGAGTTTATTAGAGTCCCTGTGTCATCAGTCCTGGGGTCGTTCGAATGTTACTTGTTCCTTGCCAACGGTCTCTCTTTGTCTCTCTCCAGGCTTGATCAATCTCCCGCAGAACGTCTACGTTTATTGCCGTGCAATTAACTCTGCACCACCTGTCCTGAGCACCTGCCCCCACGTTTAATGCCTCCCGCACGTGGCCCGCCGCCGATAATATATTTTCAACAGTCACCAGGAGTTAGCTTCACGTGAAACACCCGTGGTAGTGTTTAGAACGAAAGTCCACGGAAGCGTACACCGAAATGTCTACGGGTAGACAAGAAGTCACTTGGTCCCTCCTAGTCACTGAACGCGGCACCAGTCAATGGATCCAATGATCGGTACAACTAACACACTGGGCCCACAGGTGACGACAAACCCGTTCCACTAGAACACGATATATCACCGTTGGTGACACGGGAAACAATAGTTCTCGATATAGTCCGCGAAGAGTCACGCGTGGGTGTGTGTCCTCTCTTTCCATCCACGTGCCGAGTGAACCGGCGCACGCACCTCTACGCTCTGATTCCCTGATCACTCTCGAATCACACACTCGCCCGATCACTGGTCTATCACAAATTCCTTCTTGCTACTTCCAGGTGTCTTCTGTTCTCTGACTACCCAGAATCTTTCGCCGTGTATGGATGGTGTCCACCTCCTCGTAGCAGTCGATTCCCTCCAGAGCAGTTCTTCGTTCGGACAATCACTACCGTCGATCAGCCACCGAGAAGATGAACCACCCCAAAGAAGACGATCGTTCGGATCCACGTAGCTTCACCCAAGATCACACCGACGAGAGACACCGTGCGTGGGCCCCCTCGTGCTGCTTGACAGCGTGGTGTGCACGTTGCGCGGTCGTAGCTCGGCGCGAAAACTTGGACCTGAATCCTGACGGTCCGCAGTCTGGCTGCGTAGTGGCTCGGCGGTAGAGCGAAAGGAAGGCAAACCCGCCGTTGATTCTCTCCCGCCTAGCCCGCCAGCCAATGCTCGCCCCGGGTTGGTAGGGGCAATGTAGGCGGTACAATGGGCGGTGCCGATGCGCGGAGGTGGTCCGCGGAGGTGCACTCGCTGGAACCCACCGTTGTTATGATTGTTATGAGTGTCCGAGCTGCCTCCGACGCGAGGTGCTCTGGGGGTGGAAACGCGCGCGCGAGAGGCACCCTGTGCGAGTCTGTCCCCCTTTTTCCATCCCGGTCAACCCTCCCATCATTCTATCTCTCTCTCTCTCTCTTTCTCTCGCTTGCTCTGTAATATAACCACCACGAGCTCGAACGAGCTCGTAACCGTGATGCAAATCAGCCCGACGGGGCTGAAGAGTACTTCGCCGGGGATGCCCAGGGAGGAGCGATTGGCGCGAAGGACCGATTTCACGGCACCCGCTGGTCTTCCTTTCGCGGAAGGACACCAAACCAGCGACTCCGTGCAACCCCGGCCCTCGTCGCGATGTGATTTTAAGGGCTGATCGGGAGAAGAAGGGACCCTGGAGAGCGAGAGCTCGTCCGTTTCCTGGGACAGGAATCGGTAAGTAGGGGGGTCAGAGGGTGGGGGATGGTCGCGATCGTTCTGGACTGTTCTTCAGAGCGTTTCCTCGGATTTTTCTTAACGGGTTCGAGTGAGTAATTGCCCGCCCGGGTGATTTAATTAGTGGTTCTTCGACGGAGATGAAGTGCGCGAGAGGGGCGCCCGGGAAATAGGAATATTTGGGGTGAATTTGGTTGTTCCGGGGATGATTGTTCTTCAGATCCAGGTCTCCAGTGTCGGCTCGGAGGACCATTCTCGCGATGCAATATTTATATACAGTTTCATAGCGTGGAAAGTGTATCCACTTAAGAATTGAAAGCGCGGCACGAAATCTATCGACGTTCAAGTCCGATTTTGAATATCTTCATTATTCCTTTTAAGATAGTAGAAAATCGACGTTCTCTATTTTTAGGGTGAAGATTGATTGCTAATAGTCACCCCTTTCTGTAAATGAGATTCTGTGACGTCCCATCGACAAGACCATCATCTTTGTCTCTATCATTGCCATCTCGATTATGGTGCTCGACCATCGACCCCGAATTATCTCGCTAATCCGTGTTCCTTAAGTATATATCCTATCAATTGCAAGTCACAGATGCACTCCAATTACCCGCGTGTTCGGCCAGCTCGGTAGGGCCTACGGTCATTAATTTTGATAAATCGTCGTACACAGAAGTCGGAGTTCGTCGACGTTGATCCACTGTCTCATTTATCTTCAGGGCCGCGATGAACCCCCCCGGGTTGGTAATTGCAACGCCGCGAGCCGATAACTACCGCGCCATTTTCGTTTTCCTTCTTGTCACAAGGACTGGACGATCGAAAGAACGAACTTTGGAGTACGTTACTTTGACGCCACACGCGTAAGACGAATAGAATCGTTTTCGAGTGAAACGACAGGTGTACAGCCCCAATGGAAAGTGACGATTTTTAATTTTTCCCGAACAATGGAGGTGCAAAAGCGGCGAATAGGGTGTACCACCGCGTTCAATAGAGAACGAACAATTTCATCGGGGACGTTATCGAAAATGCGAACCGAATCGCTTCGTTTCCCTTTCCTGCGGTTTTCACGAAATAACGGCGCGGTTTGGATTTTCGTTGGGCTGGGCGGTCGGTGTCGGGAAGAAACATACCGCAATATATATTAAAATGCGTCAATCTGCTCGACGAATCTGCTCATACATTGCCCGACGATGTAAATTCTTCTGAAATGTATTTCTGCGGAGTGGTCGCGGCAAAGTCCACGGAATATATTAGGCGTGCTTTTTTTGCGCCTTATCTTTGACTTGGTACGAGCCAGTACTTAAAACATAATATTTTCCTCGTGTATATTGAAGATGTTGCATGCGTGAATTTAAAGCAGAATTTTTAACATGAAACTTTGACATTACACACGTGCATACTAATATTTTTTAAAGTTATTACCTCTTCCGTGTGCTTTACTTGCTATATTATAAAATCTGTTTTTCTTGTAATAAAGATAACGTGAACTCTACTTCTTTTATTTAGTAGTAATGTTTATATATCTCTTATATTCATTGTTAGAAAAAATCGCGTGTTAAATGATTAGGTGTAAGATGAATTTCAATGTGAAATAATTCAATTTTATTTACGTAATGAGTTTTGGAGGATTAAAAGTTTAGTGTCTATGTACGGTCCTCGCCATCTTGCGTAAAAATATTCACAAATACCGAGTGTAACTGCGTGTTCCGTAGCTTCGCAGGGAACGTTTATTAAGTCCAAATTTTACCCCTTTCGAGCGACGAGCCACCCTCGTCTGCGCCACTATTACTGTCCGCACCCTCGGTGTTTTAATGTTCTCCCCTCAATTTCTACAACATCGACCTCGACAATATTCTGTCGTGATTCGGTCCTTAGAGGTGCGTCCTCCATTACGCATATATTCAGTTTGCTTGAAACAATTGCTAAAAGTGCTACTAACAATAAATTACCGCTACAAATTATTCTTAGCTTTGCCACACATTGCTTGAAAAAATCCTGCAACACTTTCTACATTTGCTCTTCTCTGTATCAATTTCTTTAGAAAATACCATTTTGTATATAAATCCGCAGTCTAGTCATCAGCAAAGAGCATAGGAGATAGTTTGTCTTACCTCCTATAACATCCCCTATTCCCCAACATCGTCCGTTAACACATCCACAAAGAAGCTCCGAAAGTGATACAATGACCCGATTCCCCGAAACGACGCCAACAATCACAGGACATCCCCCTCGTTCACCTGTTACGAATCCCCATCCCAGGGGGTAGGGCAAACCGCAGTGCCACGTTGACGAAAGAAAAGAAGTATCCTTTCGACGAAACACACGAGGAAATGAATGAATCAGTTCGTCCTTCTTCCACCCTCGGGTCCACGTGCTTTTCACATATAACTCACCCCCGTTGGAGGCAGGACGTGTAGCCAGCTGGTGGTTGAAGTTATAGGAGTCGGTAGGATGTGGGTCTCTACTCTCGCTCCGTGTTCCTTCCATCCCTCTTCCGCGTCGGTCTCTCGTTTGCACGTGCCGGACCATCGGGATCTCGGTTGGTCCTTCTTGCACCGTGACTTCCTCTCTCTCTTCGTCTCCCTCTACTCTCTCTGTCGTCTCCCCGCAGGTCTTTCCCTCGCCCTCCTTGCCCGCACATGCCGACTCAACCCCTCGGCGATCCAGAGGGGTAGCGGAGGGTTGCTGGTTCCGTCTTTCTCCCCCGTCCCACCGGATCGATTAAAACTACAAAGTGTTGCCTCTCCATCCTGCCCTCTCTTTCGCTCCTCTTCCCGTCCTCTTCCAACGGATCGTCGACTTCCTACGCCGCTACCTGCCTTTCACCTTCCCCGTTTTCTTCCCTCCATTCCCTCCGCTGGTTACTTTTTTTTTCCACCCTCGCTCCCCCCTCTTCTCGCCACCCCTCGTCCTTTTATCGGAGGATCTCCGTATTCATGGGCGTCCGCTCCGCTTCCTGATAATCTCCGCGTAAAACTTCTCCGTCCCGACGGGATTGCCTTCGCACGGGCCACGGGACCTTCTCTCTGTTTTCCCTGCGGCGTGCCGCCGACGCCGATCGGACGTTACCTCTCTTGCCTCCGGATTTCTCTTTGCCACCCCCGGGACCCCACGATGCTAATGATCTTCCGTGACTTCGTCGACCCTGTTTGACTCGATTCTTTCTTTTTCCCTTTTCCTTTTCAGTAGAACTTTCAATTAATTTGTATGACCTTGGCGATGAGTGAATGATGAGTATACTGCATTGTTTATAGTTTAGGAACTTTTTAGTATGACAATCACACATTCTTCAACATAACATAATTACATACATCCCTATCGAGTCCTCCAGGTCCTCCACACCCGCGCTCATTAATCGTAAACTTAAATTGCGTATCGAGTCTCCCTATCCCCGGAACTTTAAGTAACCGACAAGTATTCTCGGCTCGGGACACGGAACTTCCGAAAATTCCGGCTCGCAGCCTGTGTGTGCGGGCCTCAATCACTCAATCCCGTCCGAGCAACATAGTTTCAACGGGCCGAGCCCTTTTAATCCCGGTGGCGGTGCGCGGTACGAGAGGATCTTTTCTCGCGTAGTAGTCAGCCGCGGAAGATTAGTGGTATTGGGTGAAAGGCTGAGTGGCGAGGCGCGATTATATCCTCGGGGGCCGGTGGGGTACTATTCCACGGGCCACCTTCCCCCACCTTTCAGTCCCCCACTGTGCCACGTAGCCCGTTTCGAGTCGCAAGCTACGCGGCTAATAACAGAGCCAAGCGAAAGAGAAGCGGTCTTTACGAGCATCTTCCCAGAAGTGTAAACCCATGGAGTCGAGTGGGGGTTTCCAAGCAGCGTTTCAGTCCAGTCTCATAGTGGCCACGTTTTTGGTACCCCTTTCTCGGACGCCAGACGATCCGCAAAGGGGCTAATTAATGTTGCGCTCGCGTGTATGGAAGTGTCGATGCTAGGTGGGCCCACGGTGAAAAGCGAGAAAATAACGAGTCCGGCAACGATATTTATATCGGTCGTGTCCAGAAAAAGAACATTCTGTGGATATAATGACGCAGAGAAGAAAGGATCGGCGAAAGGGTTGCGTGGTACCGCGTGTTGCAACATTGTCTTCATTCTTTCAAGCTGCCGTACGTGGACGGCAAACATGGGGGCGAATAGAGGCCGTGAAGGGGGAGGTGTGGAACGAGAAAACCGCGAAAGGATCGAGAAGCTTTTTCCCGTCGCGTGACCGGGGGCCTCGACCACGAAAATTCGTTTTTTATAGGAGGGTGGAGGGGGGAGGATGATATTCATTCAAACCCACTGTCAGTCGAGAAGAAAGTGGCAGAAGCAGGTGGCTGATGCCACGTTCGGGAAGGAACGCTCCTAACAAAGTGATCTAAGGGAAGATCTCCTTTGTATCAAGCTTCCTATTGACGGATAATTTCTGCGCATCATTGTTGGGGTAATAACTACTTCCCCTCCACATAGTCTGCGGCGACAACGGGTGGTACGTCGCGAAATCTCGTGAGTTCTTGTGCCGTGCCAGAAGAGGCAACAATACTTTATGGAACATTGTTACGCTCTTTCTTCCGCAACATTCTGGGTGGAGATTAAGGATGAGTCTGTTGGACGGCACGGAACACTTTCGGGGGACAGGTGGAGCCTCATTCGTGTTACACCTGACGCATGTTCATCGGAATATGGCGGTTCGAATATGGTTTTGTTGTATTGTCGTTTTATTGTATCGCTGCATTGCGCTCCTTTCGAATGAAAACTAAATAAAATAAAACAACTCATCAACCGAAATAGAATCGTTTTCTTTTTAAATTCGTCGATCTAATTCTTAATTGTTCTATCTCCACTAGTTTCTAAACTGAGAAATCTGCGTTCAAAGTTTACACAGTTTAACCCTTTCAGAACTGACTTTTCTTTTAAGAGTAGAAAAATTGGACTCGTCAGATAAAATTTGTTTTAAAACATTTCTTTCGACTCAAGTATCGGATTACACCTAAGAGGGAGAAATTTTATCTTGCCATCAACATACATTTTTTATTCTTGTTAGTTTTAAATTTTAAAACTTCGGAGTTAAGACTGAAAAGAATATGTGTTGTTTTCTAGGTGGAGTTTTCTTTATATCATGGTGAATTTGTATTCTTTGGAACAATGAAACGCACGTAGATTGAGTAACTAATTTTTTTTTTAAACCGGAAGTTTGAAAGTTTAAGAACACGTGCGACGAATTCTAAAGAGGACAGAATAAAATGACATCTAAAGTTATTACTTTTGCACCAAACAAGGTATTTCGAATTTTATCAAATAATAGAAGTGGAAATAGAGACCCAGTACCGGCCGCCCGCCACCATTTTGTCGAGTGGTTTCTTTCGGAGTGTCGTGTCTCGGCCTGGTCGCAAATCATCCATGATCTTTTATTCTTTCCGTGGGAAATGTAACGAAACGACGAGCATTGCCATCGCGGCGACAGTAACCGTCCCTCTTCTCGCCTTTTATGACTAAGTAATATACTATCTTGTCTTGCGTGTCGTTGTTTATTGCACAATTTATGCCTGGACAATAAAACAAAGATCTCTGGTCCCTTCCGGCGTTTAGATTCGTTAGCGACGGGGGCCTGCGAAGCCATCTCTCTCCCCCCGTGTGTCGGCCGTTCACTTACACTGTATTTAAATGAAACCCACCCGTTCTTGCGGTCCTCGTAATTAACAATTATTATCGTCAGCTACGGCTCCCAGGAGATTTACGATTCTGATTCAGGTGAATAGTAGTTCGGCCACCGTAGCCGACACGGCTGTTGCCTTTTACACGCGTTACGTAAACAGGCGTGCAATTTACAGTGTTCTAACTGAATCTTGGGCACAATTTAATTCGAGCGCTTAGCCTACACACGTTGGGGGGACCCGTGAAACGAACTTGATATTTCGCCCGCATCTTCCTCGTCCCGTAAAGATTACGTCTAGTATCGTAAGGCGACGGGTTCCCGCCGTGATCCGGTAACAAGAAACGCTTTGCTCTTGTTTGAATGGATTCCAAACGACTCCCCCCCTCTCATGTCTCTTTGTGCACGTGTAGGAAACGTCGTCTTTCTCTTGGTCTTGAATTATTCCGTCCCTGTCGCCCTCGTAAATTGTTTATGACGATAAAGTGGGTGATATCGGTTGGAAAATGTACTTAGATGAGTCCAGAAGAAAATTTGAAAGAACTGCTATACGTAAATAACACGTATTGTTAGAACCTACCCCCAGTTTTATACATTAAAACACACGACGGGTTTTACAACACGCTATACGCACAAATAAGTAAAATATGTGGAATAAATTTTATTCGTGTAATGCTTCGTTTTGCCGATAATTGAACTCCAAAATCTGCCGGATACGCGTGCAATTGAATACGGATTGGATAATGCGTCTGTTCATTACATTCCGATTCTACTCATTGTCCGCATGAATATATGTCATATGAATTTTTTAATTCCATTATTTCGAATACGAAGCATCACACATAAAATTTTATTCTACTACATTTTTGTAGTACACTAGTACTTCGACAAATGAAAAAAAATTTTTTCCATATGTAAAATTTCACAAACAAAACTTAAGTAGTAGTTCTGAATATTTTTAGAAGATTGAATATGTGCAAACACAAAAATCTTCCAGCCAGCAAAGCGTGAAAATATTAATTGGTAGAAGCGTACGCAGTCTACCGATAGCATTACCAATATCGACGCCTGGATAGTTGATTTCGCAGAAACCGATTACAGTTCTGGCGCAGTTTGGTGTTTTAAGCAGGTGTCAATTATTACCAGCACTAATACAGTTACTCCGCGTGATTTCATCCGTACGGAAGCGATGATTTTGTCCGATGAACTAGAATCACCGGCGCCCTTCCGACGGCGTTTCCAGGCCTTTTCTCACGGGCTCGCATGGTCGTTCGGAACGGGAAGCCTACCCAGTAGACGGTCACGAATGCATCGGTCAATACTTGCCAGTCGACCGAAGACGAGTCAGCTTATGCCTTCACACCATTTCCGGACAATATTTAGCCACGCTTCGCCTACCCCCGGCCCCGGTAGCTTCGATCATTAAACGTGCGTATATAGCCTCATAATATTGCAATCCGCGGCCATAATTTACGTCGTTTTATAGTTCAAACTGCAACCTACGTAGGCAGCGGCGCGGCTCAAGCCTCTAGAACGTGCTATTCCCGGGTTCAAGTTGTACTGGGTGATCATAAAGTTCGCCGACTGTTCCCCTCACGGTGCCGGGGCCACGAATAACATTGTTTCCATTTAGATGCTTGATAGCCATATTCAGACGATTTTCCGGTTTGCACAATTACGGACGATTCCAGGGACTTTATACGTTCTTATAGAAATGTATTTAACTTTACACTCGATTAAAACATTTATTTGCCTTGGTATTGAGTTGTAGTTTCTTTTTCTTAGGTAGAGAAATTTTGTTTCTATTAATCAATTGTATAAATTGCTGGCAGAATGCACGGAAAACATTTCTCTTTTTATGCTCTAAAACAGTATTTGAAACTTTGACAACGTAAAAACTAATCGACCGATTTAGTTCAAACTTGGCATATCTGTTCATCAGATGTGTCATTCTAGCCCGTACCACGAGTTTTCCGATATATTAAAAATTACAAATTTGCACTTAACATTTCCTAACGGAACAAACTCTCAGGAACCATGGTTAAAGCATTATCTTCAAATTAACAGAGCATTAGTCGCAAGATGTGACATTAAAGCAAGTCAGCAGGTGATTCCAAACTTTTGACCTATAATGTACACCGAAAAGAGAAGAGAGAGAGAGAACAGGTTACCAGTTCCAGTGACGGTGCATTGGGAATTGAGATATACTGTTTTATAGGGAATCGTCTAAATACGGGGGGGGGGGCACTCTTTTATGAAGTTACCACGGCGAGCCGATGGTGGTGCCTCTGAAAGTGGTTACACTTTGAGAGTCCCAGCTATCCACCACGTATATCTGCTGAGCCCGCCCGAGAACCGGGAGTAAGCTATTACTGAAATTACCGACGATCCGACGCTCGCAAATCAAAATTCGCCGTTTCCACTGGACTGGAGGGTTGGGGGGGGGGGATGCGCTCGCGTCCAATTGGCTGCATTGTTACGATTTATTGCCGACTAAACGCCACGATTCCGGCAAAAAAGAAACGAGACACGCTGCGGCGCCCCTTTTGCCCGCGACTCAAGGGCGACCATTAGCGGGGCTTCGGCAAGGCAAACAAGTGCGAAGGTAATCGGAGAAAGGAATGATAATTAGCATGCCACTCGCAAATCGTTCGCTTCTATACCGTGAATACTTTGTAACGGCGAGGCAGGGAACACCGAGGAGACATTTCTCGACCTGATGCTGTTTGCAACGGACACAAGGGAATGCTTTATAAGACTTTTATTGGGTTCATCTTTTAATAACGTTCTATTGGTCAAAGTATTCAAAGTACGTGGTATAATTTCTGTTCTGTCGTTAATAGACTGCGGATTTTTATGCGTAATGAGATTTTCTGGGGTAATTCGTACAGGCAGGGGCAAATGTAGGAATTCCTTTTTTCTTTTAAGTATCTTATTAGGTTCACGATAAAATAAAAAAGTCGTTTTATCTGATAAAAGTTTTGTCATAAACTACGCAGTCTAGTCGTTTGTAATTGTTAATGTAGATAGTTATTATTATTTCGTAGGGAACGAGTGATTGAAAAGTAGAACATGTTGAACCTTTATAATTCAATGTTTTGTTTTCTGGCGATTTCAGTTCACTGGGTATTCTTTCTGTTAACCTCAAACGTATTTCCCCCAAAATGTTACATTTTCAGAAACCTAAATAAACCCCTGAATTCGCTAGAAATGTGGTAACTGATGATGACAAAAACCAAATTACAACAACCTACGTCCCTGGAAACATAAAGATTAATTATTCGAATTTTTCGTTGGCAGCGCAACCATCGAAAACATTGCTGGCATTACTAACTAAAGATCATAAATTTAAAATACGATTTAACATTTCGTACGTTCCGAATACATTGCCGGCGTTATACGATTCCCAGCGCCGCACGAAAACGTCGTAATTTTGCCTTCAGCCTCAGTTTTACCCGATACATTTGCCCTACAAAGATTGGGGTCCGGGCGAAGCAAAGCGGCTGACCTAATTTACATACATATAAAGCGCATTCGATGTGTTTTAGGGGCCGTAAATCGACGCAGCTACGCGAATCGTTAAACCCTTCCTTGCCGCAACACCCCAACAATGCGTGTAGAACAGTTCCACGGATGTGTACGGACGGATATAACGCACCCGCGAATACATATTCAGATACTTCGTCTTCTTCTGGCCGTTTGGTGCCCTTTCACACGGTTGCATCGTACACGTACTCAACGTAATATTTTCTACTCGGTTGAATGAAGTATTCTTCAAAAAGACTACACACTGATTAATAGTATTAAATATAATAGTTCTACTGCGAGCAGGGTTTTATATGTCCGACAGATATGCAATATTCTTACAAGAATCTCCTAAGTTATAAATTATAATAAATACGTTCTCAAGTTGTACAATATTCCTATAGAACAATTTATCTGCTAAATATTATCCTCACAAAGAGTGTACTAGTTTAATATTCAAACAGTACCTACTGACAGTGAAGTATTCACCTGAAGAAGCGACAATTTTGACGACGATCTCTACGCAAACTCCGTAACTAAAGATGGCCCTGCCCCAGCAAGAAACTAAAAAAAACAGTGCCGTCTAAAAATGCCCAATGGCGACAGACTTCTCAGCTTCCCTTCAAGACAATGAAGCAAATAGAAGAGCCACCGTTCCTCGTTGCTGTTCCTCCTCGAGTCCATAAAAACGTTCCCCGTAGCAGAAGCTCCGAAAGAAGGTCCCTGCGACCGTTCACCCGCCGAATTTCTGCCCTTAATGCTCCCCCCACTCCCCTGGCCGTGACGACGAAGCCGCGCGCAATCGCGATTTTTCTAATTACAGGTAATTAATTTTTACGAGTGAGCCGTAAAGCATAGCAGACAGGTGTTTCCCGAGGGCGAGGATGAGGCGAGGAGGGTTTTAAGGGAGGATGTTCGGGAGAAACAACCGAGGGCTTCCTTCGACGGGCAGAGAAGTGGTGGGCTGACGGTCCGTTTTGGTAGTGGTAACAATGATTGTACCGTCGGGTGTCGGTGGTGGTGCCGATAAAGTTAAAGCCACTGCCGAACGATCCAGGGGCCGCGTAATGACAACGCAGCGCGTCGTAAACGCGTTTATGTCCAGAGTTGCATTATAGTAATATCTGCCAGCACCCAGGCGGATGTTCACTGCCTCCTCCTCGACGTTACCACGGCCGACCCCCGTTCCGCCAGTGGTCCCCCTTATTTTCTTTTCCCCCGTAACGTCTACTTCTGGCCATCATTTCTGTCACTAGCAGAAGGAACTTCGATCGACAACAACACGGTCTTCCTCTTCCGGCTTCAGGTGAAGCCTCCTCCAGTAATTCACCTTTCTTTCCTGGTGCTGCACCATCTACGACTGTATTTCAAAGCTCTAAGCTGACGAATCGTATTGTTAGCAACCAGTGCTGGTAGGTCCAGAGCTATATCTTCTACATAGGATTACCAGAGTGTCTTGTGGTACTTGGAAGTATGAAAATATGCAAAATGATCTTCTGTTTTCGTAGATTTGAAAGCTACCAGACTATTTTATATTTGTTCCATGTAATCGATGTAAATCCAGAGTCGATCGGAGGATGGACCCGTGATAAAGATTAACCCTCTTCGAGCCCCGTTGCACGGATGTAATCAGCAAGGCGGGCGTAACCGTACCGGAGTTATCAAATTGATCAAGCCAAAATAATCTGTGCGAGCGGCCACCCCCCAGTTATGCGCCATAAACGCAGTGTATGAGCAATACCGCGTGCCGCCTAACCATGTATACCTGCGTATAAACCAGTGTCCACGGGTGCCGGTGTTCGTGAGATCGGCCAACACAAGCGCGGAGAACATAACATAACCCGGTGTCACGCGCAGGACTTTACAACTCTGCCATCTCGTCGTTGGCCCTCGCCTCGTTCTCCCCCTTCCTCTTCGTCCCTGTTCGACAGTCCCTTCGGTAGCTACATCGCCCTTACACGGTCCTACGGGTCTTCCCCTTCACGCTGGGCACCTAGTCAAAATTTGTAGCTGATACGTTTTGGGGATAGGATTTCTTCTTGTTGTTCGTCGTTCTCAATGTTACCTATAATTCGAAGATCAACATTTGCTGTCAAGAATCAGTGACAAGAATATTATACATGAGTTGTCCTAGAGTTCAAGTAGCAGGTGTCAGCTTACGGACACCGTTTTTACCTGGGTGTTCCAGGATTCCGCACCTTGCGCGACCTTAATTGAGCCATAACGAGCGGGCCCGTCTTCCAGTGCTTCTCGAGGTTGATCGATATCGACGATGTCGTCCAACGAAAGCAGCTCTCTGGGTAAAAACGTATGACCATTTATGAACGTATAAATTCACGTGACGGCGCGTTTTAATACAGATTCTTCGGCAAATTGATACTCAACCTGACCGTCCCTCTTTTACCGTCGCCGTAAATATGAAGTTGTGGTTCCTAAGAACTGCGAGAGGTAACCGCGCGAGGGAAACAACTCGGAACAAACTGTCCCGATTAATCAATTAACAAGTACCATTAAATGTAACAACGTTGCTGAAAATAATGGTTGTCGTCCCATTATCAGCACAAGACGATCCTGATCTTAACCTTTTTCGTTAATAGATTGTACAGTGGAATCACCGTTGGTTCACTCATGTGTGGGCCTGTCAGAAGTGACATTGATTTAAGAGGACATTTGCTATAATAAGAAATCCAACAAAGTAGGATAATAAAAAATTATACTCGAAACCAATGCACTGATGACTTATCAACGAGTTTGCAAATCAGACTGCAGTGGAGTTTAACTTTTTTCATGTTTCCTACAATACTATCAGGTGAACCATTAAATGAGTTATCCATTACATTTCCAACATACTAGAAATACACCTTAATTTCGGAATATCTTTCTGATCTTTCGTTTACTCAGTACGATGGGAAGGAATAACGAATACTGTTAACGAATTGAACAATCAGAGCAAATACAAAATTTCGCAAAAACCAGTAAAGTACCCACTTACTACTACATCTAACATAAATACGTAAAATCCTCTATCCAACGATTGCTAACGATATTCCATGCCTACATACAATGTTTCCCAGCAATTTCGTTACTCGTCCGAGTCGTTCCTGTACACGATCCCCCAAATTGCTCGGCTGTAAGATGTGGCGCATTAAATTCTCCATAGAGGCTGCGAAACATGGTGGTTTGGTGGGGGTTGGTTCGAGGCGTGTATAATCGCGGTCGATTTGACTTGCGCGTAATTTCACGAAAGTTTCGACAGCCGTGCAGGTCCGACGAGACAGTAAAGTTAAGGGGTTAGGGGGAGAGGTAGGGTGAGACGAATGAGGGACGTGTCGGATAATTATGCGCACTGCCTCGTTTCGGAAGGCCGTTCGAGGCATTTTTACGAGGGATGAAGTCGGGCCCCGTACGTGGTCATAACTTAGCCACGAATACTGGACTATCTGTTACGACCTGATGGCTCTCAAGATGCAGTACCTTTAACCTCCACCCGAACCGGGCAGATATTGGCATAAATTAGGTTAACTGCACGGTTTACTTCTTCCGGGAAGTAACCGTAAGCACGAAGCACGTTTAGCCCCGGTTCGTTCTTCATGGGGCCACGCCGCACGGGTTCGGGAGCGCCGATTTTTTATCGTCCCTGGGCATAATTGCCGCCTCACCATCGAATTAAATTGTCGTTTCGCGAACGCGTCTCGCAACAAAGTGTCCGCCGAAAGAACCGAGCAGCTTAAAAAGAGAACAACGATAAGGGAACCTTCGGCGTGTAATATATTCAGCAGTTAATGTTGAGTCGCTCGAGAATTTATGCCCTTAATCCGATGGATGGAATGTTGCCACGGAGATTAATGATATGTATATTATTTCCTAAGTTTGAGGTGCTTTGGCGTGTGTTTGGTTAATTCAGTTTGTTAATGAATTTCTAATGAATCTATTTAGAGGAGGGATTCGATGCATCTCAGATGCTACAAAGTATCAGGTAACAACAAGAGGAGGGTTCTTCGAGGAAAAAGAAGACATGGGAACCTTTCACTGCAATATATTCAGGACTTAATGTTGAGTCTCTCAGAAGTTTATGCCCATAATCTAAAGGGTGAAAGGAAGAAAGGAAGAAAGAGAATGGGGAACTTTTGCCTGGAATACATTCAACATTTTTGGTTGAGTCACTCAGTATCTTTTAATTCTCACATTTTCATCTAAAATTAAAGAGAATTTCTCATATTACCATAAACAATTATTTTTTTAATTTTCTGCTGAATCCTAACGGTTAAGAGTTTCTGGACTAACATCCCAAAGAAAAAAGTTTGTTCTAATATAAAAAAAAGGTGTCAAAACTTTCACATATTACGTATTCAAAAATTAATGTTAAATAGGTAAAAGAAATTGCTATTTCTTCCAAAGAATAGAATGAGGTAATAGAAATTAATGGTAACTACAGTACCGTCTCGGATTAAGTTAGCTACATATCGTGGTTACCACGAGCGATCGTTTTTTAAAACTTTTGACGGATTTATTAATCGGACTTCGACCAATCAAAGACGGTTTTGAGAAACGTTCCGACCGCACGTCCAACGGACATTCACGGATACCCGGAGTGCTCGAAAACGATTATGATCCGAGGATAACGATCCAGTTTAAAAACCAAAAAAAAAAACCCTGTGACTTACGCGCAAATGGATGGCGAAGAAAAATGGTGGGGACCATGTTTCATCTGGCGCACACGTTTATCGTCCGCGCAGTGTAAAATTTACACCGTCTCACTTCCGAAACGAGTGGCCTCCAGGACCGTTGCATAAACGCGCGCAACATTTTATTTTACACATCCCTCGGACCACGGACTGGCAATAGTAAAATATTAGTTATTGCTGATTTTGCGAGCGCCTAATAAAATTCTTCGTAAAATAAAATCCCGCCCAGCCCCTAGAACACCCACGTTCCCAACCTACCACGTGACAGAGCTCGCGAGCGTGGCCGCAATGGCCACGATTCACAGTTAATAAATTTTTCCTCCGCAGTTTTCGGCGTTTCGGTGAAATTTGTTGGTCACTGTGTATCGACGAAGCGATGTTACTGTCGCGGTAATGTTGCGGACTGCTGATACGCGGCACGATATAAAACTGCATAAGCGAGTTCGATGTTGAATGCAGTTCCTTCGATCCACACACTGATTTGATTAATTCATGAAAGTCAGTCTAAATTTTAATAGTAAAATCTAAGCATGCACTTTGACTTTCCACACCTTTCATGATTTTTCAGTTCTTCGGTAATTTAAATATTTAAGTTTCATAACAACATAATGATCAACTGTTGGCCAGTCGAATCTTAAAACATCAAGGCTTCCAAATTCTCTAAACTGATGAAGTGTACCTGACCTCTTCTAAGAATTAATACGTTGAATGCTAAAGTGAAAAAAGCTGTACGTAGCCAGACACATTTTATTTCGTCCTTTTAGTCACAAATCGCCAAAATATATGCGTTTAGTAAATGAAGGCTGTTGGTCTTGTCTTAAATTACACTGCAATGATAAGTTTCTTCCAAAATTTGTAATGGTATTTAAATAATCTAGCCCTCTCCATAATGTATGGAAGAAACAGTCAAATTTCATAACAGGAGTATCGAACCGACCCAGTTCAGCCAATGACATCCCAAAAGATCAATTTCTCCAAATATCTCTAACCGACAAATTGTATGGTAGCCAATTCTTACCGAAGATTAAAAAGCAAGGATCGCTATCATCGAGCATCTACAATAGAAGAGACCATCCCCCCTTCCTCCACCCCCGCAATCGTCAGCACGTAGAATCCTAAAATTCTGCCTTGACGGGTCGTTAGGTTAACGCGGTGACATCAGAGGTAGAGCCCGGTATACGCTCGCCCGTAATATATCGAATGATGAATCCGCGCATCGCAAACCCATAAAAACCCGTCAGCCCCGGACAGATACGAGATACGCCCTATTACTGTCCCACCAACACCCAGGCGCCCGAGCGCCGTCCAGTTCGCAACGGCTAACTAAATTACCAGTTACATTTTTTACTGTCCGATCCCTGGGCGTTTTTTACCATCGTATCGAACGCAATGAAATGCTTCCCTAGGTCGTCGCGGCGGAGCACTGAAAGGCCTGGGCCGGCCGGGCTTCGAAAATGTTGCGCGTGCTTTTTTCCCCGGGTGCTCCGATAGGTTAAAACGATAGATTCGCACGAGAAAAAAAAACGAGAAGAGAGAGAAAAGGGGGGGAGAGAGCGAGAGAGAGGGCTAGACGAGGGGGGGGAGAGGGGAGAAAGGAAAAAAAATAAATACGATGGGGCGTAACGGGGACGTAAATGCGCCAAAAAAATACGGCTCTCGTCATAGATGGTACGAAGGGCGTGTGTTTTCGGAAAATTTTCCCGGCGAACCACTCCGCTCGGGACTGGATGGCCCGCGGGGGCTCGAAGCATATTTTTATGGGCCACGGAAAAAGGTTTACTAATGTCATATAATACACCACCCCTCACCCCCTGGACCAACGACGATCGAACTCTCGACATTCGATGTCCTCCAATGCTCTCTATCCGTCGTTGGTGTCGCTGCCGCGAGTCGAGCGACTTCGACGATGGAATAATGATCAGCCGAGGCAGTTTAATTGATGAAATTAGATCTAGACCGGTATTAATAATGACGGGGCACCGTCCACGCGTGCTCGCCGCTACTTACGGTAATCATTGCACGGTATTAAGAGAATGGCTCCTTAAGTGAGTCTAATTGGAGGAAGATGTAATTAGAAGCTGATTAATCGCAACTCTTCTGTGGTCTATGACTCGATGAATTTTACGTCAGATTCAACAAGCCAGTCTGCTCTCTTGAAAACTCAAAATAGACACCGATTGACAAGCCCCTGTGCCTCCGTGTATCGGTGATATTCACCGCGAAACATGAGGGTTGACTCCGCCTATCGCGTAGGGGCACGCACTTCCGTGTCGTCGAACGGGGCGCAACGACGTACCTCGTCTACAACTACCCATCCTAACCGCGTATATTCCCTTCGCTACCCTGGTGCTCAGAATCAGCTACTAACGATTAGTCCGGCGCAGATGCGTGTTTCGCGTCAAGTACCTGACGAAAAAAAAGAAAAAATATTTGCTCAGCCTCGCACGCAGCCTCGCGGATAGCGGAGTGGCTCTCGATATCCAATTCAGTTGATATTCAAGTGTTGCGCCGTGTTTCTACATTTTGATTTCTATGTTACAGCGGGTACACGCGGATGGTGGTAGTCGCGTGCGTTCCCCCTCTTCCCTGTGAGCCACTGTATTTGCTGTCTGGAAAGACAACAAATATTGTATTCCGAAATCGTTTATTCCCATCAGCGTCGCGATTCCATCCATGGCAATCGTGTTACCGTGACGCGCGGAAAAGGGAACTTGCGGATAGGGGTCGGGGGATAAAATAGAAAAAACGAAGTACGGAAGAAAAAAATAATCGTCGATTCGAAATGTCCCCGTACCGAACACCTTACCAGGTAGAAAAAAAAAGCCTTCAGCGCGAGGGCGCGTCTCGTCCGTACACGGCCCATTCGGTATCCGGGTATTCGCTAATCGCCCCGTGACAAGATAAGCTCCGGCGAGCCGTGCCAAACTTTCCTCGTAACGGGGCGGCAAGGCAGAAGCTTTCGTTTGCCATGCGAGGAGAGGACCGCGATTGTCAGGAAGAGTCGCATGGAAATCCGATGCGCCGGTGCATCGACGATGCAATTCAGACGGGTGGGTAACCCCCCCTTTTTTTTCCCCCCTCCCCCCGCCTCCTCCCTCCCGCCTCCACCCCTCGTGTTCCTCCGCCCCAGCCCACCCTTTCGGTCGCCTCTTTCGCCCGAGCCTTCTCTCTACCGTGCTATCTCTCTCCCTCACGGCTTCCGGGCCCGTTACGCTCCTCCCTCTCTGTCCCTCCGTGCAACTCCTCCTCCTCCTCCACGCTCTATTCCCTCTTCCTCTTCCTTCTACCCCTCCTACCAATGCCGTTCATCTCTCATGAACGCGTGTATGCTCGAGCGCGCGCGAAAGTGTGCCAAAAACCCTTTTGTAGCGATCGGAATTTTTTGGAAGAATGGGACGCATTGTTTGCTCACTTGTGAATCGGCTCTAATGGCAAAAGTATGTGAAATCATTGTGAATCGAGATTACATACGCGAAAACAACGCTGCTCTCGCGAGCGCAGCGCACGGTGACGGTTATACCGTCGTCCTACGGTTGCCGCCCGCCGCCACTGTCTAGCTACGGGTTGCTCGTACGTGTCTATGCGTCTACGTCCACCTACATCGGTGCTATACACGATGGCAGGATCGGGTGGGCTGGAGAAGGGGGTGGGTGAGAGCGTATACACACCCGCGGCCCCTGTACCACACCATCGTCCAGCCCGATCTATCCTTCTTTTTCTGGCCCACACGGTTTTGCAACGCCGGGGACCACCTCGTTCACGCACACGCGTGAAAAAAAAAAGCGATCGCTAGAGAGCGAGTGGGTTGGATCGTGGAGCAAGCGAGAGAGTCCAACGAACGATTCGAGCTGCCGTACCGGGAGGACGTAGATATTTTTTTTACGTGCAACGCGGGAGAGAGTGCACAGGGAGAGACATGCATTCGACTGGCCAGGGCGGAGGGAACCCGGTGATGCCCGGATGGTAGGGGGTCAGCTCGGGGGGAGGGCGGGCGGGGGTGGTCCACCCTTTGCCGTCGATTTTTCGGGAGCTTTTTTTTACGGGCGACGGCCCTCGCTTGTCTGGATGAACGAACACGGGGAGGAACATCAATAATCTACAATCAAACTGCAGATAAAGCTACGATCGCCCTTTTGTGAATGTTTCAATAAGAACCGACGTGACGAACAACTTCCGCACAATGGACCCTGAGGTGACTCTTATACAGGATGCGTCTTTGCACGCCCCCCTTGGTACACGGGATTGGTCGCCTTGTAGCCCAGTTTTGTCGTGTTAAAGCGGAGAACTCCCAGGATTGCCTCCGTGGTTTCAAACATTTCGGAGGTAAGTGATCTCAGTGGGGGATGGACGATCATATTTTTTCTTAGTGCAATTGTTTATTGTAATCGGATGGTTGGGTTTATGAATGATATGCATAATCTGCTGGAAGATTGAAAAATACGAAATCAATACTCTGAAATGAATAATTTATTTTTAACGTTCTTTCAGTGAATCTGAATTACGCCGCAAAACTTTTGGATCTCATGATTTATCCGTAAAATGATATTTTTGTTTCATTTGAAACCTTGCGAAGTAATGAATAACGGATTTGCGGAAATGACGAATAAACAGAGGTTCATTTTATTTCTGTGGTAAGATTTACGCCATAAAGTAAAAATTGATACTAAGCTTTCGAAATGTAGGTCATATTAATATTCAGGGAAATATAGTTCACGTATGATAATTAAATGTGCATTCGAAATGCATAATAAACTTGTATATCGACTTTATAAATAGAATTTTACGAATTCAAACGGAAATTTTTTTGAAAATTCTTCTGTATGAGAGGAAAGACAAAGAGATCCGAAATCTGGATTATACGCGGTAGTTGTGCTGGCGTAAACGAAGCCGGCGACAAAAAAAGGAGTATCAACGGTCCACTAGGCATCCAATAGTTATGAAGCGCGACTTTAAAAATGGAGGAAGTTACGAGGCAGCGTGACAAAGTGCATTATTTATTATTTAGCCGCGTTGCAAAGTAAATTTGAATGAATGATGCACGGAGGTTTTTACGACGAATCTTCCTCCCGGCGCTACCGAGTTACGAGCATGAAATAATTACACGGGACAATTAGTAATGGTCTAACAATTTTTACAACCGAAGAGAAAATGGTCCCGCTAATGCGCCGGGGATAAATCTTCTTGAGCGTTGTCCCGCTTCAAGTTGATTGGACATTTCGCTACAGTCGCTTCAAAATGTCCAATCCGTACGGAAATTTCGTTGGTAATAAAACTGACACTTTGTAGCTACTATTTTCTAGATAATCACCAAGGATTCTGAATATGATGGTTTATTAGGCGTACCAATAAATAATCCACCAGGTTTTGTTAAGTTTAATATTTACCTCTCAGAATATCTAAAATTTATTCCGTTTCAATAATATCTATTCATATTCTTCAGTTACCTACGCCATTTTTAAAAAAGAAATACTTATTAGTACATCTAGTACTTACGTATTAAGTAATTCTTGATGGCAATAAAAAAATCCCTAACACAATATTCAGATGAACACAATTTAAACTAAATCCTGATCTAACGCTAAAATTGAAAGAACAAATTATAATATTATTATACGTTTTGGTATTCAGTAAATTCTGGCAGCTTAACAAACTGTAATACAAAAAATGCTTCGTCACTTACGAATACCTAGCCAACTAGCCCTCGATAGTTGCTCTCGCGTGGACACGCAGCATAATCGAATCTCGTACCCAACCCTCAAATCGTATCACAAGTTTCTTCTCCTGCATATCGCAAGACACCCAGTACATTCTCCCAAAGACGCTCATGTGACTGACACACTGTCGCCGATACACCTCGATAATTGGCCAACGTAGTCGATATTCGGTCCCCGTGGGTGTACTCGATAAGATTCCAATGTTCTTCTCATTACAGTCTGGAGATCGTCCACTGTCGGCGCTCGAGGAATCCGTTCGCTAAGCAGATGCGAGCAGATCCTGAGGTCTTCTTATTGCAAATCCACGGTGTTCGCCCCGGATTGGTCGTAATCGCGCGGGAGGCCTTAATGGAAACAGGGTCGAGCGTTGTAGCATGGGTCATTTAATCCGCAACGACGCGCCTGGTTACAAAATGACCACGTGGACCCTCCGATATTCCCCTGTTTAAACAAAATCTTGTCACGGAATTCTCAATTATCTATTTTTTCGAACTATCTTTCGATTATCTATCTTTTCGAACTATCTTTCAATTATCTATCATTTCAAACTATCTTTAGATTATCGACGCGTGTACAATTTAGGAAACGATAAATATTATTGCTGTCCTTCGGGCGCTGACTTTTTCCCGTGGCTGAAACCGGAAATAATCGCTGGATAAAGGTGTTTGCATAAACTACGGGGCCTGGGATATTCCGCATAAAAAAAGAGGCTAAACAGCACGGGTCATTTACTCCGTTGCGTTACAGGACCGTCTGAAAAACGACTGCCGTGGAGAAGCCGGTGCAAAGTTTTCCTTCGAGAAATTAAATATCTTGGTGCTTAGCTATGTTAACCGGGTGAATTAAAGAGAGTAGTACTCCTGGTTAAGGCGAGTTCGAGCCATTGTTGTTTCCCAGGATCCCTACCTCTTACTTTCACGGCGAAATACTTGGTTTTGAATATAAAGTTGAATTTTGCGGAATAATACTGGGATTTTTTTCTTAGCGGAATATCATACACACTCCCTTTTTTACCTCTATTCATTGTATAATGTAATTTTGGTTAGACAGTTTTGAAATATTTACCTAGTTGCCATGAAAGAAAGACAATAATACAAATCTATTTAAAAAAATTTTATTTGTTAGAGTAATGTTACCATTTGATAAATTGTCGTAACCAGTGGAAATAAGATAACGTTTCCTCAAATAGAGTGAACAAAATTGTACCGTAATAAGAAGTAAATGTCATAAAAATTATTCAAATTCATTCAAACTTAAATGAAATAATTTATGATTTGAACTATCAATTTAGAATAGTTTCATTCTACAAAACAGCTTTGTTCCGAATTTTCTTAAAACATTTGGCTGAGAATTCACAAAACTTTCTCTATATTTCTCACGAGTGTAATGTTTGTTAAATTTACTATGGCAACAGCAATTTGCATATACATACAGTGTCCACTCAAAACAGCATAATATGACCAGTAAATTATAATTTCTAGTATACTCTTCGAACAATTCTATTTCTTTTGCTTTCTGTTACCGGACAGTAGCTACAATGTATAAAATTTAGTGTATATGTCTGCCATAAGCACGACAGAAGACGTTTTAAGAAGTTTCCCGCCCTACCAGTTGATTCTTACACGACGTTCGAGCTGAACGTTCTCTATGTGTATTCATAATCATTCGCGAGTACGCGTGAGGAATTCAGAGAAGGGCCGACTGCACGCTGCGACATTAAGTGCAAGAGTATCACTACTAAAATCGGTCGTAAACCAAATATACCGTGCCTGGGCATCGCGTTGCAAACTAAATTTACATTTCGATATATGGCACGATAAAAATGTCACGTCTTCTACCGTAAGGTCTCCAGTAACCGCTGAACAGAATTCATACTGGAACTCAAAAATTACATACAGCACAGATCTTTCAACATTAAATGTTACTTCACCTAAGTATCAGTGTTCACCCATTTTTCAAAATTCAAGGAACAAATATGGAACATCTGTAACGAATGTAAAAACAAAATTACAGGTTAACGTGACTAGATACTTTTAAAAAACGCTTCGATAAAAATTCTCAAAGTGAAAAAAATGTTTCATAGACCCACGACAACGCGAAACCACGAATCTTCCGAATCAATTCGAGCTGAAGTTTACGGCCACACGCGCAACCTGTACTGGAAACGTACCGACAAGAGTCAATCAGAGGCCCTCAAGCCATAATTGCCAGGCACGCTCGATCATCCGTGGTCCACTTAAGTCGGGCACACGGTGTGCTACACTGTCCTCGGCTAGGTATTCATCCCGCAGAAGGAGGAGGATATGGAAGATTCCGGCCGCTTAATATCCAAGGAACGGGACTCGCAATTAAAATTCGATATGGCGATAAATGAGGAGGGCAAGGAGGGTCCACGAGGAGCAAGAAATTCGCATAATAATTATCGATCGTCCGTTAATCTCTTCTTTGTTCCCCTCCCCCCTTTCGCAACTAACCCCCCATTCGCCACCCCCTCCGCCACCCCCCGCGCATTTCAACAGAGGAAAACGAGCCGCCACAAAGCGGATCGCTTTAGTCGTCTTATACATCTCGTGGAAGTTAACAAACATTGTGTTCCTTATCTCTCCTCGGCACAATTAATGCGAGGAACCCTTTGCCCTCTCGCCACCCCCTTCTATCTCGCTCTATCTCTCTCAGTCCTCACGATGCCCGTTCTAGTCGCCCGTTTTCTTCCTTCTCTTCTTCTTCTTCGTTTCCAGCCGAGCCATCCACTACCACCATCGAGACGCCTTTGGTGCTTTCCTTAACGCGGTATTACTTATGTAGATGAGCCTCGCAATTCCTATACATTATTTGCAAAGAGCTCGACCCTGAAGGGCGGCGAAACGGACGCGGCTAGGGACGTGGAGGGGTTGAAGGGGGTAAAAGGATCTCTCCGAACTTTCGAGATTGCGGAGGCGGCGGCGCTCTGTGCAAATTCGGAATCGCGCCCGCGGAGAACAAAGGGAGACGCGGGTGTATTGGGCTGACAGTTGGATCCTTTTTGGACGATGACGCGTGTGTCCCCCTTTTCAGAAATATTGCGTCGACGCACAGTGGTGGCGTTAAATCTTGTTGAGTTCATTGCCTTTTTCATTTTGATTGAATGCATACGAATGGAAGTCACACATTTGGAAATGTGTGCTAAAATTTTAGAAGAAAGAAAATGCGAATTTCATCTTTCTTCATTTTAATGAAAAATACTGATCGCCTGTTTATTTAAAAGGCTAGAACGGAAAATATTTTTTAAGTATGAATCAGTGCATACAACTTCCAAATCAATTCATTCTGATCGTAATGGATTTACTAAAGTGCTGCACCCACCGATGATTGAAGTGAAACCAATTTCTAGAGGTAAAGAAAATATAAAGTAATGAATGTTTATAATTATACAAATCAAAGAATAAGGACAAATTGATTCTTTATGTTTGCAGTAAATATTCTGAAATCTAGGTGACATAAATTGAGGAAATGTATCACCACAAAATAGTATAAAATACTAAACGAACCGTTTTGGTCAATAATAACTGAAGTTTCTCTTACAAAACTTAAAATGGTACATCATATTTGATACTGTTCCGCCACTTTCAAAGTAATTAATAGAACATATATATGAAAATTGCATTAGGAAAGATTTAGTTTAGATTTAAACCAGTCCCTCTGGAAAAGTCTCTCCCATGGCCCTGAAATTAATCAATACGCAATTCATCAGCCCCCCTTTCCGCCCCCTCCAGAACAAAAGTGAACCACTCGCGAAAGCGCACTTCCATCCACGAGTGCCCTTAATTTTCCGTGGTTCAGAGTCGCGCGGCGACGTCTCGTCGCGAAAGTCACGAGTGAAATTGGCCAGCTTTCCGAGGGAAAAACTCTTTGTGAAATCGTCACGGCCCGTGAATCATCATCCTCCAGCCGCCTGTCACGCTGTTAACCGAGCGACGATGATGCCTCGTGTTAAGGGGTTGCTAAAGAGAGAGAGAGTGGAACAGGGTGGTGGTCGCAGCAGCCTGACAAGGGATGTCGAGAAGCGACGAGGTCTGGGGGTGGTTTGGATAGAGAAGGACAGCGAGTATACCCCCTATTTATATTCCAGCTCACCCTACTCATCAACGGCGTTCATCTTTCCTATTAAAGTAGTAATTTAGCAGGAAATTAAGCTACGCACTCACTTCTCGCGGCGTGGCACTTGCTCATCTCTTTCCTTCCCCCTTCTACGCTATGTTTCTCGTTTGCTCTTGATTCCACCGCCCTTTTTCCATCGTGAACGGTTGCCCTTAGTCGATCACGAACGTTCTGTTTCCACTTTCGCGTCCTGTCTTCTCGGGCTTTACGCTACGTGTCCACGTGAAGGAAAATTGGTCTACTCGTGAGATTCGGGTCTTAGACTGCGTGTCCACTTGGAAAAGTATTCTTGTGAATTATAATATTGAGAATCGGAGGTGTGTCTAATGGAAAATTATTCTTTGGAGAATGTCAACTTAACACTTGTAAGTTAATATGTATAGTTTGTCATCTGTCCACTTGAGAATAGTTTCTTGCGAGATTTATTCTCGAAGGTACAAATAAAGAATAGTCGAAGAGTGATTGTCAGTTCTATGTCTCTACAGATTTCGATTGTAGAGACTAAAATTCGAAAGTCAACGAGTATCATGTCCACGTGAGAGTAAAATTTTGTCCAGCCTACGTTTCACTCCTGGAAGTAAAAGTGTCGATTATAGAAGATTGATTTATGAGAGAAATTTTCTGAACTCAGTATTGACTAAGAATTCCTACTGCCGATGATAAAACTCCAAATTGATAGGTAGTACAATACCTATATCTACTTAAAAATAAATTCTTGCAGGTTTTATTCTCGAGAATGGAACCGCCAGCTCTTAGGGAGTCGTTCTTAGATCTCTATCCATTACGAATTTCTACCCTGGAGTGTAAAATTCAGGTCGACACATAGTATCAGATCCCTTCGTCCCCTCCCTTCCACTTATCAAGACTTTACGACTATCCTTGCGCGACGCTGTGCCCCATTTCGCGATATTTAGTCGCATTTATTCTTGTATCCTTAAATTGATGGTATTAAATGACGTGTGCCGGGAGACTCTTGAGCCACGCTTGACAGACCGTTCTAATCGACCAGACTTGTTAACCGAATTAGTATTTTGTTGTGGTTCTATTAGATGACGGTGGAATTGAGAGTGACAAGAGACGCTTGAACAATTAAATCGAAATACGTAGTTTTGGTCATTCACAGCTTTATATGCTTCATTATTTACCGAATAAGAGTAACTGAAAGTGGTTTACTTTATATCAATATCTAAAAAGTGACCGACACAGGTCTCAAGACAGAACGTTTTAAATTCACCAAAACCTTAGGTTCGGTGCACCGTGAAAAGGACATAAGATAGAACAATTAACTTCATGAATTAATTACTCCTTAACTCGTAGGATACAGTATGAAATATCAAAAGTGACACTTTAATCTATAATATTAATTTGCACAAGAATAAAATGAAAAGGAAATAAAAATATTATGTCTCTCTATATCAGAGAAGAATAATGCTACACATTACCTGACCAGTCAAACATTCATACCCCACCATTTATTGCTATTATTAGTACCACGATAAGATTGAGGCTACTTTGAATTCTGTAATGCAGTATTTAATCATCAGTGACCAGGAAACAGCCTCAGGACACAACACACACCGATTAACCATAATTATTAATGTCTCTCCTCGAAGAAATGATTCGACGTTCTCTAAGTATAGCACCATGGCCAATCGTATTCATTTGAAATGCATGGTCACCGTCTGCGTAATACTACAGGTAGGTGTGACAATAATAATAGGTGTCGAGGTATCAGCACCCCGTAGTATGCTGCAGCATCCACTGAATTCTCAACGGAAACGTTCAGGCCATACGGGCGCCAAGAACATACTTTCCAGTTACCTGCATGGCTGGTCCATTTAGGTAAGTATATCCCCGTGACGAGTACCTGCATTATAACGCGGACAGATTGTAAAGTAAAGGTTACTCTCAGTTCAGCAGTAAATCAAGCATCGGTATATACACGATTCGAAATTGTTGGGAGGAATGCGTACGTCTTCTTGAATTACTGGCACACGGCCGCTTTAATCATTTATGTAAACGTCGAGACAGACGATACTGATGCTTATCGATAATTCAAGCGTATCGTGGTGATATGTTTAGATTTTCGCGTCGAAGCCATTCTTTTCGAGGTAGGAGAATCAGAATTCATAAGAGTGTGAACATTTATCTTCATGTTCCAGACAAATATGTTAATTTTAATAGATACCTCAAAAATCGCATATTTTTCAATGTACTTTTGTTAAGTAAGGTTAGAAATCCGTAGTACTTAATTAACCACCCATCAACTGCACTCCTCCTGTTACTTTCACCCCATTGCTGTTACAATTAGTCTACGAAAGCAGTATACTAATAATATGTATAACATCAGCAGGTTTACACATTCGGAATCATTGTTTTCGCGGTACTTGAGTAATAATGATGCAGCGTTGAGCCGGTTTCGAATATCGTTGGCACAGAAAGGGAAGCTGGGGCCAGCGCAGCTGGAAAGTTCTTCTGGACGTTTGTTTTTTTTATAATCGGTACAACAGGGCACACATTTCTAGAACATCCCGTATTGATCGTTCATTATCGTTGTGGGAATAAACGATGGCTAGCACACGGCCGACCGTAAAGAATATTTTAATTGCCGCTCGACTCGTGAATTTCGTGCTCATATTCGACGTTCGACTGATTTAAGCCCTGCGCAGCAGAGGGGTTGCTAGCATTCAGTGAGACAAAGAACAAAGAAGCTTGTAGGGACGCGGCCAGGAGGGTGGTGGTGGGGTAGGGGGAGGTTGGGAACTCGGGTGGATGCACAGGGTGGGTTGATCCTCGTATGAAGGGCTGTCAAAAACCTAATGAGAGGTGTGACTGCACATGTTCGCCGGCCTCTCCCGTGATTACTCAGATTTTTTGAGAGAAATTAAAATTCAAAGACGTGACTCATCCGGCGCGTAAACTGAAAAATATCCATCGATCGCGATTGGTCTGGCACGATGTTATTGGGTCCTGGTGTACCGTGTAATAATCGCTGATTGTTAAATATTTAATGAAATAATGTCGGATTGGTATTTTTAGATTAAATGCGATACAAATGATCCAGGCAATCATATATAATAGAGGGAAGATACGTGGTTTTCGATTTTATTTTTAAAAGAATATTTTAAAGGGAAATGAATTTCTAAAACTACCAATTTGCATGAAAATTTATTTAGTACTACCTTTCATCTGATGACAAAGATTTATTACTATTACTGTAAGCAACAGATAGTGCTTTTAAAGTAGTCAAGGAAAGTATTGTTCAGATTTTCATTAATAATTCCAAAAGCATCTAATTGTTTATCTAAATATTTTTCAAAATGTAACAACTGTAGTTATGATAGAAAAAGTGTAAAAGAAGTATAAAAACTGTAATTGTACAGTGTAGCACTTCAAATTCAAAATATCGAAAGAAACCTGCATTTCTGTTACAATTAATCAAAACGTAGACTAGAATCAGCAACCTGAATCAATTCTCTCCGAGAATGACACCTAAACTACCCTGTCAAACAAGAATCAACCGCACACAACCAAGATACACGCCTCCATCGAACGCACACTAAACCACCGAACTCTCCAAAAATCGAACACCCCCACGGAAAACTCTTACTCCCCATTTTCCATTCATTTTTCCACTCACCTCTACCTCGCGCCGCCAATTCCACTCGTGCAATATTTTTAATCATCGAAACATCTGTTCCCCGGTGACAATCGAATTACAGTCAATTTCAGGCACACGCGAGATGGGAGTGTGTGTCATCGAAAGAACCTACCAACGAAAAAAATATAGTAGCGAAAAAATAATAACGAGACTCATCGTGACGGCGCGAAGAAGGGGACTCGTTTTCTCCATTGTCTGAAATTTCGGACGCCAGTTCTCACCTTCCAACCCCCTCTGGATGGCCGTCTCGAGGGGCGTCTTCGCGTCGCATCCCCCTTCTTAGACGGTTTCGCAGCGGCTGGTTCGCTGACGGGGTTCGCAAATGTCACGGGGAGGGAAAGAAAAAAAAAAGTTTAGATTCGCGTCTTGACCAAGTCGTTCCGCTCTCGTTTCACAAGGGCATCACTCTCACCCCTTCTCGCCCCCGTGCGTGCCCAAGTGGTCCAGACGCATAATGCAGACGCACAGGACGGGCGAAATGGGGGGCAAAGGGGGCGGTATAATTAGGGACTTGAAGGGGCGCGGCTACCAGGGGAGAGGAAGTAGAAGAGGCTGACAGATGTGGGAGCATTGTTTTATGGGGTGAACACCCTCCCCCCTACCCCCCGTACACTCTTTTTCGCCCCACTCCTCCTTTGCACGCCTTGTGTCTTCTGACTACACCCCACAGCGCGTGGCGTGCTGTGATCGACGCTTAAAAGGCTCGACGGGTCGTGGATCGTGTGAATGTTCCTCGTTCCTAGGATTTTACGATCAATGTATAATAGTATGACCTTAAAATGACCTTGAACTCTAAAAATTTTAACCTTACTTACATAATTTTTCCACCATCTGATTCGTCTCTTGAATATCAAAGTTTGAAAAGCAACCGAGAACTACATTTTCAATATTGCTCACGGGCGATATCCCCGTTTTCTCGTACAACAATTTTCAAGGGACGTCGATGGGGTTCGAATATTACGAATTCATCATGGTGTGCGTTTCGCGCAAGATGGCAACGCTTAGGCGCAGAATTACAAATCGATTGAATCGAAGGGGTTCCCTCTCTCCCATTCCCGGTGTTCCGCGCGCGGAGAGAAATTAACATCGTGTTTTTAATGCCGGGGATAATTGTAAGGGTGGAATTATACGAGGGGTCGGGCTCGTTGCGTAGTCGCGCCAGCGGCTCTCACCCTCGTCTGTCTCTCGATCTCCCCGGTGGGTTCCTTCAATAATCAATGAGGTCTCGTCGAGACGGAAAATTAACATAACGAGGATATTGTGAAATCCTACGTCGTCTAAATATTTGCGGAAAGTATCGAAGCGCGTCCTATGAGGGGGTGAGAATATATCGCGAGTGGCTTGGGTCGAGTTGACACTCGAGCGATTACACGCATTGTAAGAGTCAACGCATTCGTGAAATAAAATCCCGTCGAACAATCGACACAACCGGAACACGTCTCTCTCCCTCGACATCGGATCTTCAATTTCGAGCGACTTTTTTTTCCACTCCTCCTAACCCTTTACTCTCCCCACCCCTTTGCTTCTTTCCCCTTTTCTCTAGGCGCTCTTCGACTCCGGCCCGTGAGCTCTTTCGCCCATTTTCCCCCTGCGCGTTTTTCGAAGCACCACTGTCGTGTTCCTAAGGTGACTCACGGGCCACTCAGCGGTTCAACTGCGCGTGAACCCTCGATTCAACAGCTGAACCGTGCTCGTTACGTGAACCGCGAGAATCCATTCCAGCGTTCCCGGCTCGATCAGTTCCATTTGATAAGTCCAATTCGATGACTTTCCTTCAGTCCTTCGAGTTACGAGAGACACACGCGTCTCGTCTGCGTCATTTTTCCGCCGTGGCTCTACACACTGGTCTGTACTTTCTTTTTTTTTTTTCTTCTCGAATGTGTGTGTGTGTGTTCATGTTTATCTTGTTTCTTTTTTCGCGTCACCACCCCCTCTCGCCCATCGACGATCGCGTACGTACATACACACGTGACCGTTTCTGTTTTCCCAACCTCTTCTTCGCCTTTTTTTCCCTCCCCCGTACATACCCCCCTCTGTATCCCAACGATAACAACAGCTATGCCCGAGCGTTCCTCGAATCGTAGTATTTTACCCAGAATTAATCTGCAATTTTATTTACTACGGATCTCGAAAATAACGCTTTTTTCCACCCCCGTGGCGTCCGCCCCTCGAATGCCACGCGAATGAACGAGCTATAAATATATCCTAGTGACATTACTCGGATGATCCCGGGTGCTTGCTACGACGAATCTATCGGAAAGGATTATTACGGGATCCAGCTGCGACACAAAGACCGTACAGAACGAGAGAAACAGCGAAAGAGAGAGGAACTGAAGATCGGTAGGCACGGGGATCGAATTGGTAATAATAGCAAAACGGAAAAATCCTAAAGTGTTCCAGGGGGTATTTCGAAGGTACGAAACAGGGGGAAAAACCGCGACGGTCGATGTAAACCGCGGCTGTACTCGTACACATTCGTTAGCTTGCGGGTTTTAGATTAAGGGGTATGGGCGTAAAGAGGGGCCAGTCGAATAGGAGGGGGTGGAAGGGGGTAGTAAATGTAAAAATATTGCTGAATCGGTGCAGATAACGGTGTCATATGGGGGCTCTCTCTGCTACGGCTCAACCATCCTACCACCACCCCCCCTCCAACACCCCCTTTTGTACATCCTCTCTCCTCACCCTCGCACGACCCGATACGGTGCGGGACTTGCTTTGAAAAAAATGTATCTCGACTCCGAGCGTAGTGATACCAAAACGTTTTGCATTTCAGCGAGCACGATGGGCAAGAGAGATCGTTGGCCCCTGGTGTGTGTCTGTTCGAGTCCCAGTAACGAATCAAACGAATAACTTTCGACACGCGCGAATCGTCCCACGAAATTACCGTAGTTCCCTGTAAAAAGTCCGTATAATACGAACGAAGCGTCGAGAGAGAGATTGTGTGGGTGCGTCCTCTTTCTGGGAATCGTTGTAATCCGGGACATGGATCCTTATCGATCCAAAAGTAACAAGATTTTTGGGTATAGAGATCGCTAGAGACGATATTTCGTCGCCGTGCAACATGATTGATATAAAATAACTACGATAGAAGAATTAGTGCAAAAATTGTTGAAATAAATATTCTGCAGTTCAAAAGTAAGTGAGATACTAAAGGTGCTCACGTCAAATGGAACACCCTGTATGATTAAAGGAAAAATAAAATTTTTTTGACTCTTTTTTCGACCAATGTTCCGCCTCGGCGATTAAAAACCTTTCCAGATTTTAATCGAAGAAAAATATTCGCATCAATTGAACAGTGGACTCTGGCGACGATCGATCGATCACCAATAATATTTTCCCGTCGAACTTTTCGAGCCCTCCGCCCTTCGTTTCCCGGGCTTCGAATTTATTCCCAGCGATACTGTTTTCACGGGGATGCAAGATTTCCACCTTCCATGGCGGTGACGATTTGTCGATCATCCGGTGAACAATTTTCGATTTTCCTTCGATTACGCTTAATACACCGTTTCGAGGAAGCAGGACCGATCAACGAGTCGCGAAACGCGTCGGTAGCGCGCAGTAGTGTTTACTCCCGGGGAGAAAGCATTAAAATGAAAATTGATGGACTGCAGTATCGCAGCCAGCGAAATAATCTGGAAAGTTATGGGCCTCGTAATTTACCGCGGTCTTACTTAAATTCATAATGAGACGCATTTAAAGCAGCTGCCGGTAATCACGGCGATTAAAGCGTCCTTAAGCCCGCGCTGAAGCAAATTATGCCTGGTACGCGAAACGAAAAATATTCCTTTGAATTTCGAATCGGTCGAGTTTCAAGCACGAAGAACGAAATTAGTAAGATTGTCGTATGAAAAAAAGTGAATCGTTGCACGTGATGAACACTTAATCGTGGACGATAAAGTGGAATGAACATTAAGGTTGGTTTAACGTGGCTGCAAATGACAATAAAATCTGCAAGGCCTGGTATCGCAGTGTAAAATTTACGTTAAACATATACAGTAAATAACGGACTATTTACTAACGAAACAATTTTTAACAAGAAGAAAATTGTAATAGGGGTTATCAAGAAGTCTTTTTAACATTTTAATCATTCATTGCTTCAACTTTCGTACAACGTACCTTGAAAAACAATAAAGATATTATTTTTCATCCCTATTTTCTCTATAAAATGTAACTTGCTCCAATTCCAATAAGTCTCCAAAACTCGATAGATACGCTTGGAAATTGAAGAACCTCGTTCACCATCAATTTCATCTTCAAGAAAATAAAAAATCAGGAATGATCGGCGGTTTCCAATTTATTGTTAAATTTTCGAGTAATTTCGACGAGATCGTTCGATTTCGGCTTAGCGGTTACGTATAAAATTGTTTGATGAAAGGGTTCATCCGTGGAGCGCAAGAACGGCCTCTGGTAGACACTTCCGGGAAATTGATTACCGTTCCACGATCGAATTCGTATCAAATTCAACAAATATAATTGCAGTAAAAACGAAGCTTTACCGGCGTGACACGTTCACCACGTTCCCGACAATTATTTCTCCATCCATTTTCTATCGCCGCAACCCACGATATTCTCGAGGAATCCGATATATTCAATTAACGTTATACCGCACTTCCACTTGCGGCTCGGCCGTGTTTCGTGCCGCGGCAGAGGGAGGGAGACAGCTAGAAAGAGACAGAGGGAGCAAGAGAGAGAAAGAGAGTAATTCTTTTCCAGGACAGCCACGTTTTTTACACCGGCCCGAACACACGTTCATGAGGTCAATATGCGGTTGCGGTCGCTTATGATTTTAATTCGGCCGGCACACAGCACTTCCGACCCCGAGTCTCAATCTTCGCCCGACCGAAATCGGTTAACGATTTTTGAACGAGCTCGCGCGCGGCAAGGTGTGGTCGCGAAAAATTCGCACAGCACAATTTTCTTCTCGCTGCAGCTAGAAAATCCACTCCGCGCCAAAGCCAGTGCGAAAATAACTTTCACTTAATTCGTGGGAAGTTCAGAAAACATGAAATGACTGAAAATTTTTCGAATATTATTTTTTTATATTTGGGAAAATGGTCTAAATATGGGCTAGCACTTTTACTTCGGTAATTCACTCCGATACAGTGACTCACGAGTTTGTTCACGTCAACATAATTTCCAGATAAATCAGTGAGAAATTATCATCGTCAAAGAAAAATGGTGAATTAACTAACCCCCCAGTTTCTACACAAGAAAGGTGACCTTTCACCGAATCCAATCATAGCCATCGATATTTGCAATCGGTCGATACCCCTCATTACCATCTCCCCAAATTAAAAAAAAAACCAACGAGCAAAGGTAAGGGCGCCGGGATCAAGGCGGGGGGTAGTTCGAAAAAAGCATTTTTTTCGCCCGACGAAAATTCCTTACGCCGATAAATCACGATTATTTGACCGAGGCTTCCCCGGCCGGGCAGTATATTTTACTTACAAAGTCACACGTTGGATCACGCGCGCACTTTTTTCTCTGGGCTGCCCCGGGTATTACATTTTTAAATGGTTTTTACGTTTTGAATAGCAATGGGGGTTTGCTCGCATACCTTTACGTGTGGCCGTGTGGCCCGCGGTGCCTTTACCCTCCCCCTTTATCCCTACAGAGTAAACCAACTATTCGCCGTTGAACCACCCACACCCCCTTCCTTTCATCCGCCGACCAATTTCTTCTGGTAGACACACAAGTTAAAGGAACAATTTCTACGTAAACACATCAATTGAAATCCTACTACTCCATTCACCTTGCAAGGTGAAATTATAGGCACATTAAAATATCTAAAAGTATTTCTACTGTTCGATGAGATTCAGGATTAAGCAAAAATATTATGTTACAGAGACAGCCAATCCACTGTCGTTAAAAAAAGAAAAAAATCAAGATTGGTGTACTATTACTGCCAAGTACACTTTGGCAGTGATATTATCTAGAAGATATCCGACCTCTTTCTTCAGTTTTCTATACTGAATTCTTATGTAATATGTTGTCGTGTAGTATTAGCTGTACCAATAAGCGATCCACTATTCCTTAAAATAAACTAAATACACAGTTTAAATTTAGAACATCTTTCGACTCCTTTTGTCTTTCAAAATGGAGATGAATGTTGAAGAACTAGGACGAACGTTACTAAAACAGCATCGGATTCTGATTACCTAGAAAATAAGTATTGAATCTGACAAAATATAGTAAATTACCTATTGGTACACCTAATAGAATTTTAAAACTAAAATACTATTCCCGAAATTTTAATATCAATTCATAATTAACGCAATTCGGTACCTCTGAATACCCCATAACAACTGGATACTCCTACACTGGATACTACTCACTGGATACTACTACACTGGATACTACTTCACTGCTCGAGAAAGTACACACAACTGACAACAGTCCTACGTTACCTTACCCATAGGTCGTACGATCCTACATGGCTCTCGGTTTCAAAAATATTCCCCTCTCTAACTACCCCGTTTCGTCATTTACAGGTTTCTTATTCTTTCACACCCCAGCTTCAATTTACACACCTGTATATACCCACCATTTCGACCACGTCGTAGCACCCGAACCATTACCCAAGGTCAGCTTTTTTTTCAATTAATTATCCCTTTATAGATACTTTTCATTTTCAACCCCTTTTTATTTATACGACTAGATGTATCGACCGTTTCGACCACTTTTGCTGGGCGCCGGAATAGCCCGCCGTTGTCAGGTTTTTCGCGGTGGCGCACGATATCGTTTGTGTCAGACGGGCGCCGACCTCATTTACGAGGCTTTCGTCGGAACTTCGCGGCCAAGAATTATAATTAAGATCCTGCACCCCCGGCGCTCACGCGGCCAACCCCCTTATCCCACCCCACCCGACCTTCTTCCTAAGTCTCTCCTTCAACGACGCCAGGCCACCTTCCGTGATATTACATTCCATTCCGAGCTGGATCAATCCTCTAATGGCCGGAAGTTTAATTTGTGCGCGGCTACAAAATAATCGCGAGACTGGCCCCGGGAAGCGTGACCCGTCGAGAGATTTATTATTCATGAGGTCTTATTATTGCCGCGATTCGACGGCCGCGTTCGATACCTCGAACCGCGTTTGGGTGTCTCGTAGAACTTGCGAGCCGAGCTGCGAAACTGACTTTGTTCGGGACGAATTAGATTAATAATTTTATATGGGCATGTTTCATTGTTCTATGGTTAATTGAAGTGTTTTGGATATGTTCGAGCCTCACGATAGGTAAACCTTAAAAAAAATTTTTTTCTACGACAACTATAAGAAACGATCAATCAGTCTTAACCCTATAACTGCTGCTAAGCTATTATAGGTACGCTCACACTATATGTATTTTCATTACATTAAAAGTTAGTAGTTACCACTAATTACATCCTTAAATTTTCCCTTATAATATGTATTTCTTTCGCCACACCCCTCCCTTTCATTCCTAAAATGAAATAAATAAGTAAATAGAACAAATCGTCAAAATTATAGCATTTATTGAAGTAAACAGAATCATTTTAGATAAAAAAAATGGTAAAGCTGAAAATTTCCTATGCATTCAATGCAAATATGTCTTTTTTTTTGCAAGACAAAATCCTGAATCCCTGAATTCCCTACTTTCCCAGGACACGCGACAGACAATGGGGTAATATTCTGGTTTATTATTCGTTATTATTGGGGCTTTGTAGGAACCTTCGAGCGATCAGTCTGTACATACAAACCCGCACAGTGGTGCCTATTGATCGGTAACTTTATTCCAACTCAGCTAATGGAACCTGGGACGTAATTCGGCTATGTGACATAATGTTAACCAAGCATGCGTATCTTATTGAGTCCGGTGTTTTGGGGGGTGAAAGGGGCGTTCGATAATGAACCGTAATTACGTAAGCCCAAATATTGCTTTAATTATATATGTCACCAACCCGAGCCTTTCAGGATCGACGTCATGCCACGCTACCTTCATCGATCCACCGATGTGATTAGTATGTTTTGTAACGTGCCATCAAAGTGATTCTTTTTTGGACCGAACGGCCCGATTACGTTAATTTATTAGTTGACGATAATGGTGCTTTGTCGATTCTGTTGTCGAATGTTGGTGCGTGGAACTAAATTTCACCTCGATACATTTAATGAAACTAGAAAGTTAAAAAATACTTGGAATTCTTCAAATTCCCTCTATTAAACTAACACCCTAACTTCCCTATAACTTCCCCATATTTTTTTTTTTACAATTTAAAGCTATTTTCCAAAAGTTTCGAATGGTACACAATGACGATTAATATGTACATCAGCAGTCAGAAAGATCTGTTCCGGGCGAATTAACGGCATCCATTTAACCGACAACGCCAATTATTCAAGCCACCGCCGACAACACGTGCTCACGAGAATCAGATTCGCGTTCATCGTCAGATATCCGAAATAACAATCTCGGGCGCGTGCATACATGTCCCTGTCTCTCGATGCATATACGACAATCCGTGTAAGTGGCAAATTACCAAACCCAATAGTCGCGCCTGACTCCCGTTCAATAATTAAGTCGGCCGGTGTTACGTAACGTGCCTACGGTGTATAATCGTATCTACGATTCAGAGCCGTTCGTGTGTAATTCGATATGATTATTCATTGGGACAGGTGAATGCGACGGTAATTCCGCGGTGATTAAAATAATCGGCGCCCCGTGACCGTGCAACAGCGTCGCGTTTCTGTTACCCGACTGATAATAAACGCTTCCATCTGCCCACGCCGCGGGTTCGTCATCTGATTTTCGGACGAGACTACATCTCCTCTTCCACGGGAAACTTTTCTTACGGCTGACGGTCATCGTCTACGTCTTGTTGAAATCTCCTGGCGTCACGGAAGTTTCCATCGTGGAATTTCTTCTTTCAACGATAGAAAAGAAATCAGTGACTTGGAAGAGTTTTTTTTTCACGAGGGCTAATCGTCATGAGGATCTTTTGAAAAACAACTAATCTTAAAACTTCTCGAGAAATAACTTCTCCAACAAGTTCGTCAAGAATAAAAAAATCAGACCATCAAGAGGAGAATTTCTCACACCCGTTTACCATAATCACCGACAACCCTCCGATCCAAAAATACAATCCTAATTACACCGAAGAAATCATCCAGTGAACCCCCTTTCCAAAATTCCATCAGTTTCACCCGCAAACATTGACGGAACACACCAGTGGATAAAAACACAATGCATCAAGTACGCGACAACGGTTCGCCCCATAAGCAACGGGATGGTCCCCCATGCTTCAGCCAGTCGATCACGTTCATCAGCCGACGATCATCCCTCGCCGCGAACGAAGTGGAAAGCAAGAGGCCGATGTGCGTGGACTGAGAGGTCGTGGGGGATGGCTTCGCGAAAAGAGTTCGGAGGAAAACGCGTTCCTCCTGTCGTAATTCGATAAACGAGTGCGTCGATGGTCGTAGGAAGGGTTGGAAGCCCAGGGCATAGCCGGGTCGCGTACTCTGGCAGGCAATTGGCATCGATACTTTCGATAGGTCGACGCGTGCATCGAGTCAGATCCGGTTCGTTTCCCCGAGTGCTCTACGATGCCACGGTTCGACGGAGGATAAGAGGAAGAGGGAATGGGGGATCGACGGAAAGAGAACTGCTGTGGAGGGGTTGGTGGGCAAGAATTCGAAGAACAAGGGGAGGGGGATGGAGAACGATAGAGAAAGAGTACATTGGTAAAAGGTAGAAGGAAACGGCTCGCGAGAAACGTGGAACGAGAGACGGGGAAGGTTAGCTACTGTAATTAGTGAGAACGTATCGTAATTAGAGAAAATGCCACGTTTAATTGCTAATTGAGTTTCTGGCTGATGCGAGATCTAATTTTAATCACCTAATTACGTGACTACAGGCTGCGGGCTACGGACAGCCACGCCACCCTCCTCTGGGCTCCTGCGAATGTGCATGGCTACCCGGTGCCGTTCTGTGGGCGTATAAGTCCTCGTCTAGTCGAACTGTAACGGGTGATACGCTGCCTCGTGCCCGTTAAACGGTTGAACGGTTCGCGTTCCGCGAACGGATACCGAAGTGTCGTCGGCGATATTCTTATCTTGGACGATCCTGTACACCTGGACGGAATCGGTTCTTTAATGAGCACTGGTACGGAAAGTTTGCAGCGTCTTCAAAGGAGTCTAATTGCTGTCTAGAGTTTCCAATTTGCTTTTATTTTTATCTTGAGCAGCTTTGTTGTTTGCAACTTCTTCCCTTTTCTTGGATTATTCATGGAATAGTTGGGTAAAATTGTTTTCAACTTACTTTTAGATGAACTTTCTGCTACCACTGGGTTTTTCATTGCGAGAAATTTTCAGTGATCTAGGCGACTGCCAAGGTGCTTTAAAACTTCCTGAGGTTTGGGAAGTATCACGTTTAATGAGATGTTATTGTGTTTCTCGTGTATTTAATACATGGTGCGACGAAAATACTCTTTATTAATAAGGCTTTAATGAACAACCGATGAGTAACTCGAGGGTCAATGGATTCAGAGACACATCAAGGGATGCTTGACTTCTCTAGTAAGGTGATAATAAAAATACATCTAAGACACTGCGAATTTTCCACAAACGTTTCGACACTTTCTCCCAAGTGACTAGGATATGTTCAAAAAAGTAGATCACTTCATGGTATTATCTTCCCAAATTCAACTCAATAGAATAGGGGTACCACGGAGAAATACTAAAAAAATAAAAAGACAGAAAGCACTCTATAATGTGACGGAGTAGACCGTTAGTCTACTGAAATTTTGATGGATCCGTTGATTTATGTATTAATAAGCCACGAAGGGGTTCCACGATGGAAGTAACGTCGCGTGTTCTACGGCTCGGTGAACCCTTTTCTGCGTCAGGACACACGGTATACGAAACTCGTAACTTCAAGCCACCTTCCCGTTCGTACGTGTACGTTACGTTTCAAGCGAATACAGGGAAATGCGGTTAGAAATTACACGGCTGACGCTTATATACAGAACACGAGAGCGTGGAACACGGGGCTCTTATTAACGCGTGTATTAGCTATGCCGATTCACCCTTCTAATCTATATCCAACTCTGTGCCGCGCGATTATTGGTTTCACGCGAGGACGGCTATCTACATTATGCCTACGGGGTGACGCTAATTTTGGAAATGCGCGTGTTTCTAATCTGCGGATCCGAACCACCTACCCTCCACCCCTAAACCCGTTTATAAATAGGCTGCCGCGGTGCTGGCCTGGTAATGAGCACGGGCATCGAACAATCGATTGGAACAATCGATGCCTGGTGCTAATCGCTCCAATTCGGTGTTTCACGTATTAACACTGTGTTGTCTGGCTTCCTATTACATTTAAGTTTCATTCGACACGAATGCAGGATAGATTTGAGAGCAGTAAATAGTAATGATTGGAATACAACGGGTTCGAAATTTTGTCTCGTCAATTGTGCTCGGAGAAGTGAGTGATTACGAAAGTGGTCGGAATCGTCTAATTTTTATTTTGAAGTATCTGGATTTTATTATTTAGTATTTTTGTTATTATTATATTAGAGGGTTGGAGATGGAACGACGGTTTGTACTGATCTTTGCTTCTAAAATTCCTGATTTACAACAAATCAGTAAGTAATCACTCCTTATATCTGTAAATTATCCTAACAAAATATAAGTTCCTGCAAACATTGAGAATGGTCTCATACTAGTATCCACGAATAGAAATCCATCGCAGACGGTAGCGCGGCACAAAAAGTTCTGGTCCCGTCGCGGTCGCCATTTTCTTTTTCCCTCGGTTCGTCGCCTCGTCTTCGTCGAAACTAAAGTTCCCGAGGGTGGAATTTATGATCAGCCGGCGGTGCGAGAACTTGACCGTCGCGTAGTGTCCGCGTATCGATCCTTCGAATCGTTGTTTGGCCCCCCTGGTTGGTTATAAGCGTATCGCGAAACGATGGGGTTGGGGAGGGGGTGGGGTGGCCGAAAGGCCACTCGAGCCTTACGCCAGGGGGTTCTTAGACCTCCCGTTCCTTTGACATTTTTAATTACTGGCCCTTGTTTCCGGCGAGCTCACTTGTCTGTGCTTTGTGTGCAGGCCGACTTCTGACGGCTTGACCGGCATTAAAAAGCGACTTTCGGTGGAAGGAGTCGAGTACCATGGGTGAAACTTGAATTAGTAATCGTCCTAAGGCAGCTATGGCGGTGTGCACTTCATACGATTCTTTGTGATGATCCTTTGATGCACAGCCACCACATCGCTGAAATCTCCCATCCCCTCGATCCGTGTCGTTGGCGGCGAGTTTCGAAATTCCCGCGCTTTCATTCAGTCTTAATCTGACTTTTACCATTCAGTGGATAATTTTGATTTCTACTTTTTTGAGATTGTTTTATAAAAATTGTAAATGTGATTTTTCTTTCCGTTGTCTGTTAATTGAATGAAACCTCGCTCATCTAGGGGGGTTGCTCAACTAGCGCCCTTTCATTAACGCGACTCGTCGGAATTTTATTAGGACGATATTAAATCTTCGCCGAGGTTTTTTAGATTCGATTATGTGCGGCACACAAATAATGACGTTATTTTTACTGTAAATGAAACGGAAAGCGGGGAACCTCTACGAGAGATGAACCATCGATGGTTCTGCGCGCCCTTTCATCGTCTCTAATACCATTTTTCAATGTTGTTACCGGTGGGACGTTTGAAGGAAAGTGGAGGCTTTTAGGGCAAACGGAAATTTCGGTGTTTTTCGAGGCAGACAATGGACAGAATTAAGTTGATTACCTTCGACGGATAGGGATTCGTAATAATCAACCGCGAAATTGAATTATTCCTTGAGTAATGTACACCTCGTGCTGCTTGGTTGTTCTTCATAAATGAAATTTGAAGATGACCCAATCGTCATCGATTCCTGACGATATTAATGGTTATATTCGTGGCACAGTCCAAATGAAGTTGGTTCTATGCGCAAAACGCCATTATACTCACAGCGATATATTTTTGTCTTGTCTGACCATGACATGCCGTTTCTACTTACAACAAAACACAGACTTTACGATGTTGCGATAAAATAAATATAACCGTCAATATATCTCTACAATAAATAATTCAATATAGTTTCAATCTCGTCACGACACACTGTAAATTCAGAATAGCTTCCTGATCTCTCATTAAATCACAACTGCATAGGGTGTTGAAAGCAAACAACACATATCCTTCTATTCTACAGTAATAAATGAGTAGGAAATTGTTCACTGCTAAAAAATGTCAACGCAAGGGGTTAATAAATTAAAAACCCCCAAAACAACCCCTGAACCCAACACACAAGTCACGAATCATCGATTAATACGTTGCCCCGAAGAAAAACGAAATAATCTACGAGAAAACCTAGTTTCCTTGTCCACGTAGACACACAAACGTTCCATCCCCCCGGCTCTCTCTT